>NW_019741299.1:325874-406733 GCF_002891405.2 Cryptotermes secundus | reverse complement strand
ATCACAAAAGCTGAGGATGGCCCTATAAGGGTCGAAACATGTAGTGGAACATAAATTAACAAATTATAGTTGCGTTGATAGTGGAATTTGTATTATTAATCTCAGAATATATTACTTTTCGTATTCACAGATATGAGAACCTTAAATGGACTGCCGTTACTAATTTTCTTGTATTTCCACAGCACAATATGTCTGCATAGCGTAGAGATCATCAACGATGTGCCTTGGTACACTTTAGCATTCTCTTGCAGCTGATGGCCATCGCGTGTCTCGTATTGTTCTCTGCTGGAGGACAACTGTTCTCTGACATCAAAAGAACCGCCTTCACATACGGAACTTTCGGAGCCTATATCATCATCCCCGTGTTCTTGATTACGGGGTTCATCATAGGAGAAGTGACGCCAGTTCTACTGGTCAGTATAGATGTCACTTCGATAAATGACGTTTATTGTTGTTATGGAGCTTTCTGCTAATTAATTTAAGTTGTATTCTGATCATAGTACAGCATGTTTTGAATTTGATGACAATTTTGATTAACCACCTGAATTCTGAAATTTATATACAAGTAAATATAGCGTAGTCGGTACAGCGACTGGTTACGGGCTGGACGACTGAAGGGGCCGGAGTTTGAGTCCCGGTAGGGTCAAGAATTTTCTCCACGTCGTCCATATCGGTTCTGGCATTCACAAAACCTCCTATTCAATTGATACTGGGGGCTCGTTCCCGGGAATAAAGTGGCCAGGGCGTGAACCTGAACTTCATCTCCAGCTAGTGCCGAGGTCAAGAAAATATGGATCTATACATCCACTCTCCCATACGCCGTCATGGCGTAGTGCTTAAATTAGTTTAGAACAGGGACAACTTTACCTTTACATTTAATATTTAAAACTGTACTTCTTACCTCACAGGAAACACACGGCTTCTCCATACCGTGAAACCAGACGGTCTATGTCATTTACTGCATCATATAAAACACGTAAACATAGTGCATGTGCAAAATGAGGAGTTTTCTTTCTTCTTAATTTAATACGAGTTGGTACGTACACGTACAGTATCCATTTAAAGGGTTCATGTTATTGTTATTCTTATTATTAGAATATTTTTATTATCATATTATCAATATGTTTATGACGTTCCTGCAGGTGGGGTACAATTTATTCGGTGCAGTCCTGTTTGCTTTCGTGGGGTCACTTGGGGTGGATTCATGGTGGAGTGTACACATTGACTTGGATCACATCTCCACGAAGAACGTTTCTGTGATCGAACGCTTGAACGACATGAAGTTGATGTCCGCCATCTTGTCTCTCACCAACACTGTCTTCTATGCAGCAGACACTGTCATCGAGGGCGTCATCCTTCATGACTTATATATGAGAAATTAAGATATCAGCTGTGAATGTGTTGGTTTATATTTACGACTGACAGAACTGATGTAGAGTTCATGTCCGTTTGAAAGTCGGACATAAATATAGGCCGTATATTTTTAGATCGCAATGACACTGTCTATAACAACCTTATATAAGAGACACTAAAAATGTAATTAATACACTGAAAGTTCTTGTTAAATACATTAAAATGTCATTTTAAAGTATTTAGGAAGAATTCTTATTGTTAAATTTATTTTTAGATTATTTTATATAATGTCATTGTTGCATTACAGACGGTATACTTACGATCTAAAAATGATGCCACAACGCAACAGGAAGCTGAAATATAATAGACCATATATATTGAACGTTTTTATCTACAGTCACTTCGTCTAATCACATTACTGTATTGAATTATGACGGAGAGAAAGTTAAGGTTAATAATTACATGAACATTTACTGTTTCATAAATTATGTTAATGTATTTGCCCATGGGCGCCATCGAATACAGGGTTAAACCGGATATCTGCACTTCGCCTGAAATTTGAAAACTATATCATATTTGAAGAAGCAAAGGAAATGTACGAACTATTAAAAATAAAATTAAAATATTTTTTTTAAAAATCTTCTATTCTGAATGCCCTTTGACATGTACTAAGAATAGACTTAAGCTTCGTGAACGTAAGTTTCTAAGCTAATTCTCCAGCTGCCTCCCCCTCTTAGCAAAAATCTTAATGACACTTATTCATATGTACTATGGCGAATGAGGAAATCTCTTGCATTTGGATGAGATTTATTATATTTAAAGCGGAAAAAAAATTACAGGTTTAAAGTCGAGATATTTAAGTGAATAACATAATAAGATAATAAAAGTATTATTCCTGAGAAGAAATTACGTGGTAGGTATTATTTTTTTTAATTTTATCCTAACGTTTCATCATAAATGTCAGATGTTTTAGAACACAAAAGAAAATAGTGATTTGCATATTCAGACAATAAATTTATGGACGTTACATAAACTTAATAGTAGATATGAACCATTCATAATTTTTGACCAAGTTGTGGTATGCAGGAAATATGGCTTTCCGAATCGAGACCCTTATAATCTGTGGATTACTGATTCATATATTTGTTACAGTGCTGGCCAGGCAAGATATTATTATGAATAATTCTCTCAATTATAAAGCAGTATTCTAAAAATGCTCTGTAATTAATATATATTTTTTAAATTTTAAAATTGCATCCTGATTCTATGTATGTATGTTAAGTATTTTATCACACGAAATAATATGTCAAAGGTTTATAAGTTTAGAAACAAAGAGCATGTGTTAACGTTATACAATCTCAGTAGGTGGCAACACAGATGATTCGTCCAAAATAAAATGTTCTTTACTTTATCGTCAAGCCGTTGTGAGTTGGGAATACGGATTTCGGATTCGATTTCATTATAAAACGTGAAAGAATTGTTAATATTTTCAGTAGAATACCTGACTAGGGAAAATCTATTTTGATTATTTCTTACCATATACTAACGTCTATCACTGGAGGTTCTGCTAACATCTCTTTATGTAACCGGAAGCAATGAAAGCTCGATCTGTGAACAGTTATGTAGTGCTTCCTGTTAAGCATCTTAATATCTGCTACATAAAAATTGGACATTCCCGAAAGACAGAGAGCGAGAGAGAGCTATAAAGTATATCAGAAGAGTTGCTGAAAGTGAAAAGTCGTGGTAGAGTTCAGAGACAATTTAGTGGCCCGGGAAGAAAGATCGTCGGTTTATTCAGCATGTTAAGGAAGGTAAGGTAGACTATGGTTCCATGCATTCTTATGCTGGTACTATTTGGACCACCGATGGCCAACTGGCGGCCTGCGGGCCGCATCCGGCCCGCGACTTGATTTACTCCGGCCCCCCGCGAAGTCTCAGGTTTATTTTCAAAAATCTTAACTTCACAGCTGTATTGGCATAGAATTCAGTTTTTAACAGAACGTTTCATTAGCTTACAGCATTTTGCAATTGACTGTATACGTTCTTACCGAGTTGGACAGTTCAAACTGTTTTCTAATAACTGTGTTCATGTCATGGAAATTCCAAGTCCACCAACCCTACTTCTGTAGGGAGATGACACTGAAGGGAAGACCATAGTGGTGAAGGATTTATGACACCTTGAAAATAGTAACCATTCGCAGCTTGCTTGCGGGGATGGGATGTTTACCGTCTCTCTCGGCATCCTGGCCTCTGTTAAGTGCCAGCTTTAACAGAAATGTCTCCCAGTTAGTGCGATTTTAGAAAGTGAAGTGGGATTACGAAGTGAGAGTGTAGAACTGTTTTTCAATTAAAATTGTGTTTGAAGTTATTGTGAGTGATACAGCATGTCAAATAGTAAATTGAGAAAAGTTGATAGTGAAAATAGGGCGTTCAAATCTGAGTGGGAACATGACTATTTTTTTATATTAAATAAAGACCANTTAAGTGATGGTGAATTAATTAAGAACTGTGCGATAAAGATGGCAGAAGCTTTCAATGAAAATAAGGTAGGAAACAAATTTCAAACAGTGCCCCTTTCAAAACAGACTGTTACTAGGAGGCTGGAAGATATTAGCAACCAGATATCTAATAATGTGAAAGACATTATCGCTAATTGTTCCTATTTCTCAATTGCTCTCGACGAAAGCATAGATGTTTCGGATACCAATCAGTTACCGATATTTGTTCGTTCAATTAAACCTATGTATTTAAATTTTACGTTGCACCAATAATATTAAGCCGATATTGAAAATTTCACCAATCGATTTTATTGCCTTCTATCACTTCTACCCCCAGAGCATTTTTTCTTAAAGAAACACTGGATAGATCATGCCTTATGCTTAGTTTTATATATGCCGGGGAAAAATGCAATCATAATTTAACAGCGTTAAAAATATCGACACCTCTAGTTGTGCTGTGTAAAGAGCACCCTTTTAACAACTCTTCGAAAATTGTAAAATCTTCCTTAAATGCTCTTGTTTTTACATGGGTTGTGACTGATTCAGTTTTGGGGGCAATACTCCCCGACCACTCTTCTGAAAGAAACAGTTTATCTGGCCCCTGATAGTGTTCTATAAACTAAATTTGGCCCTAGAGATGTATTAGGTTGGCCAACGCTGATTTGGACGATAGAGTTCTGCTTCACATATAGCCCCCCCAAACAAATTGGGAAGGAGTTGGGTAGGAGGTCGGATGGGCCCCTGAATCGGCATGATCGCTATGAGGAATAACATGCCTGCCAGCGCAGGGAATAAAGAAATATATATTTATTCTGTTATCCAGTGAATTTTATGATTAATCTCGTCTTTGTGGCAGGCTGTATTATGAACGTAAAGAAGACGAGAAGTATGCTGAATTTAGAGTTCTCACAGCAGTGACCATGAAGAGTAGGACCTTCTGTAACAATTTGTAGCTTGACAGAAGACTAGTGCTCTCCTTTTCGTCTACTTATTGTTGATTTCTTGGGTGACTTTCTCTTCCACCCGTTGTTTCATAAGTGCAATATTTCCCGTTGTAACACGATGCTTCTAACAATTCGTTGTAACCGTGGAGACTCATTGTTAGAATTATGATATTGCGTTGCTTCCTTTGCCTATGAATGGATGCATTCCCATTGTAGCGTTGTAGCGGGAACGTGGATCGTTGCCTAGGATGTGACGTTTTGGATATGCACGTTACAATATGTTTCTCAGCTTTTTCATAGACATATGGGTATTGTAGTATATTTCACAATTCACAGAGACAAACTATAATAAAATAGCTATATTAACGAGTTGTTAAATTTATATAATGTTTCATGCAAGTAGTTTTGATACATAGGTGCTCCTGCTGTTACAAATTGGAAGTACAAACTTCCATGGTTATTGACCCTTATTTAATGAACCGTGGTTGGAAGCATGACTATAATTGGCGTTTGAACGGCAGTGAAATAACAGTGTGATAGGTGAAAGGAGTTGTAATTTTGTAAATACTGTATAGAATAGAGTGGTAGAAGGCTCACTAAATATCAAGAACGCTACATGTTTAAAATTTTATCTAGGGTGTTTATACAAGTATTCGACTGAAGTATATTTTTGACATAACCTTACATTTAACCATAATTGAAGCAAAAATGGCTGGTTTTGCCGTAAAATTGATGACCAAATCAGGCCAGATTGTAGTTAAGGGTTTAACACCTAGAGATACTGTATCCGAATTGAAACATAGACTTTCATCTCTTACAAATATAAAAGAAAGTTCCCTTCATGTTCTGTGTGGTTATCCTCCCCAACCACTAGATTTATCAGAGAGTGAAGCTACTTTAGAGTCTCGAAGAATCTGTTCTGGCGATACACTTATTGTGGAAGAAAAGCAGCAAAATATTGTAAATTCTGAACAGAAAATTTCAAGAGTAGAAGAACCAAGACCTCACATAGTAGACAGTAAACTGGGTTGCCCAGGAATACTCTTGAGGATGATTGTACCGGCTGACAATTCTTGCCTTTTTACAAGTATTGGTTTTGTTCTAAGTGGTGAGTATGGTGTTACTGCTTGACGCACTGCTGAAGTCTAATAGATGCAAAGTACATAATATAATACTATTCAGTTTCATCCTGTTGGTTAATATGACATACTTTTACAACACAGCGTATATTTTTAACTATACTACAAGCTGGAATGTGGCAAGTTCGATTCACAGTGAGGTCATTGGATTTTTCAGTTGACCTAATCCTTCCAGCTACACTATCGTCCAGGGTTCAACTCAGCCCCTAACAGAAGTAGGAAGTACTTTGCTGTGTTGTGACAGATACACTGCCAGTCCACAGAGTTCTGTATGTTCTGTTGTCACTTTGTTAGATGACAGCATATGTATTTGCCCCCTCATAGTGCACAACTGGAAGTGAAACTAAGTTCTTGGTAGCCCCCATTTGTGCATATCCTTTGACAGATGCCATGGACAGCAAATTGTTTCACGATTCCTCATAATCTGATGTGGCATTTAGGCTTGACCTGCTTGCCCTTGGTAGCCCCCATTTGTGCATATCCTTTGACAGATGCCATGGACAGCAAATTGTTTCACGATTCCTCATAATCTGATGTGGCATTTAGGCTTGACCTGCTTGCCCTTGGTAGCCCCCATTTGTGCATATCCTTTGACAGATGCCATGGACAGCAAATTGTTTCACGATTCCTCATAATCTGATGTGGCATTTAGGCTTGACCTGCTTGCCCTTGGTAGCCCCCATTTGTGCATATCCTTTGACAGATGCCATGGACAGCAAATTGTTTCACGATTCCTCATAATCTGATGTGGCATTTTGGCTTGACCTACTTGTCGTGGGTGGCTAGATACCAGTGTGTCACAGGAACCTACTGCCCCCATTTTCATTAGGCAGCAAGTTCCTCTGAAACATTGGTGCTTAAGTAAGTAAGTAAAGCTATCCCTGTAACAGGCCGTGAAGGCCCGTAGGCTTGTGAGATGTTGAGGCTCCCACATTTTCTAGAAAATCGCTTCATAGATGGAGGTGAGGTTTTCAGCCTTACACGCCGGCCGCTCTATACCCCTAGGAGTATTCCTGGTACTCATTTCTGTTAGAGGCTGAGTCAATCCCAGGGCCATAGTGTGGCTGGAAGGATTACATCAATTGAAGAAATCCACCTCATTGGGATTCAATTCCATGACCTTCCAGCTTGTAGCATAGTGCCTCAACTCAAGGCTACTGCGTACCCCCAACATTGGTACTTATGGAATATGACATGTTTTTATGTATATAAGTCCAGCACGTCACACTGCTCCCTCCTTAAGGCTGTTTGTCCCGAATAGCCTAACGGTGCAACCCCATTCCTTTTCTTTGGAGGCTGTTCTTGCAGCATCTTCAGCAGAAGTTCCATCATCTGCTGTGATTCCATGTTCTTTTCATGTGTGTAAGTTCGTAAACCTCTTCTGACACCAAATTGTCACGTGTTGGATGTATAACGCGACAAATAATTTCACGCCTAATTGGGTACAGGAAATTTTACTGCACATTCGCTCTTACAATCACACAGTTTACAATCTGACAATTACTGCCATCGGCAGTGTCACAAATACTAGACTGCAAATGCTAGACTACAACTGAAAGGTTGACTGCCTGGCTAACTCGTAACTATCTCGTAAACTTGAGAACTAACTGTGAATAGTCTTCGCTGCTCCTTATTTAGCCTCATTCCGGACAACACAGAAAACAGCCACATAATAGGCACCACTGTTGTCTGGCGCCATGTTTACTGGTGTCACTGGCAACGCTGTTGGGAGTTGTTTACGGCTGCATAGCAACCGTGGCATCCCTTGGCCACGTAACTGCTGGCGGGGTAGGGGAAGGAGTGTTGACTTGCCTGCTACCCTAGTAACGACAGCGCTCTGATGGTGTTACATCACCGCTGGCAGGGGGAGGGGTGTCCTGCATAGCACAACACAGCACAGTATTCATGTTCATCACCACAAAAACTGAAATCTCAGAAAGAAATGGTATTATATTAAAAAAGGTTGGAGCACGAGCAGGACTGTCCAACAAACAGCGTGTCACTTTGGCTTTTTAATTGAACTGATAATATATATACCTGTTAGTGGCTGTCAGGTTTTTTGAATATGGTTTGGATCCTGAAGTTGAATCCCATTATGATATTTGTAGTCTTCACAGTGGTGAAGATTCAGTGTAAAACTGTATAGTCTGCTAAATTTTCTGTCTCTGCCCTCATGATAGCAGTGAATATCTTGTCCAGATAAAGAACTGTCAGATGTTCAGTGTTCTCTACCCCTTTGTCTCTGATATGATCAACGCTTGATCATACTTGGTTTTTATAATGCAAAAGTTATTTGTGTCCACCACTGTTGTAGTCTGGTTTATAGCTGATCATTACAAGTTTAGTAGTGGAAAAACTACCTATGCCCATGTTTATTTCATTGTTTGGCAGTTGTTTCATGATTAAACAATTCACTAGAAATCACCATGATGATAAATAATAGGACATTATAGTGTTGTGACAGCTTTTAATAAAGAAAGGGCATTGTTAAGTGGGAATACATATTCATAAGATATGCATATTAAAAAGGCTGTTTCAGTATTTTAAGAGAACTCTTGATGGATAATGAACCCATTCATTGATTCCTTTTCTTTGTCAGTGGGAATACCTATATATTCATAACATTTCGGTAATTCTCTTTGATCAGCAGTAGTATGTATTCACAAGAACACCATATTTTATAGGGAATCTCATTATTTCATCACGACATGAAGGTAACTAACAGATGCTACGAAAATGTGGCACAGTTCAGATATTTGGGAACTACAGTAACAAATCAAAATTTTATTCATGAGGTAATTAAGAGGAGACTGAACTTGGGTAATGCTTGCTACCATTCACTTCAGAACCTTTTGTCTTCTTGTCTGCTCTGTCTAAAAACATAAAAATTAGAATATACAGAACTATAATTTTGCCTGTGGTTCTGTAATGTTGTGAAACTTGGTCTAAGACGTTAAGGGAGGAACACAGACTGAGGGTGTTTGAGAACAGGATGTTGAGGAGAATATTTGAACTGAAGAGAGATGAAGTGATGGGAGGTTGGAGAAAACTACGTAACGAGGAGCTTCATAACTTGTACTCTTCTCCAAGTATAATTAGAATGAGAAAGTCAAGGAGGATGAGGTGGGCAGGTCATGTAGCACGAATGGGGGAGATGAATGTGTATAGGATATTGGTGAGAAAGCCAGAAGGAAAAAGACTACTGGGAAGACCAAATCATAGGTGGTTCAACAATATTAAAATGGATCTGAGATAGGATGGTATGGATTGGATTGATCTAGCTCAGGATAGGGACCAGTGGAGGGTTCTTG
Source organism: Cryptotermes secundus (assembly GCF_002891405.2). NCBI lineage: Eukaryota > Metazoa > Arthropoda > Insecta > Blattodea > Kalotermitidae > Cryptotermes > Cryptotermes secundus. Next base: position 397,488 of record NW_019741299.1, on the reverse strand, counting down.
TGATCACGGTAATGGACCTTCAGGTTCCATAAAATGCTGGGAAATTCTTGAGTAGCTGCAGAATTGGCTGCTCCTCAAGAAGGGCTCAGCTACATGAATGAATGAATGAATGAATGAAAGAACAAACGAGTTTCATTATTTCCGTATGTTTTATGTTAGATAAAATCTGCTTATGATATAGTTGCTTTGACAGTTTTATTGTAATAATCCTTTGTCATTTTTTTTTCCAGGGAAAGTAGACGTGACTAATGCTCCATATATGCGTCATATCATTGCTGAGTCAGTCTCCAATGACCCTGAAAATTACTCCGAAGCAATACTTGGAAAACCAAATCGTGAATACTGCCAGTGGATACTGAAGCCTGATTCATGGGGTGGTGCAATAGAGTTGGCTGTGCTGTCTAATTTCTATGGCTTAGAGATTGCGGTTGTGGACACACTGAATGCCATTATCAATAGATTTGGGGAAGATCAACATTTTGCACAGAGGGTATTCCTTATGTTTGATGGTATTCACTATGACCCTCTCTATCTTGAGCCATTTGAGGTACATAGCATAAAATTTTTGTCTTGGTAGTTAGGTTTAATTTTAGGCTGCGCCATAGTTCAAGTGGTTAGTCACTGGCTTTCCACCGTGGCGGCCCGTGTTCGATCCCGGGTCTGGTCAAGTGGGATTTGTGGTGGACAAAGTGGAGCTGGGGCAGGTTTTCCCCGAGTACTTCGGTTTCCCCTGCCAATCTTCATTCCGCCAATTGCTCCACAATCACCCTCTCCTATCATCTGGGGCTGGTACAATAGGCCAGAAGTGGCGGCAGTACAAGGGACTTAGTCCCACTCCACTAGCAATAAAAAAATAGGTTTAATTTTTTGATGTTACTAGGAAACTCCATTCTAAAAAAAACGGAATTACAGTAAACGCTTAACTCCAACAGTTACATGAATCTGCTAGTTGCGTGAGATATACAAGACAATGAATCATGTCCAGAAACATAATACTCGTACCAATGTACCATCCTCACAAATTTTTAGATCATATTTGCATGAGAAATGTTATATTTTAGCGTCCTGTTGCACTGATTTAAGTCCATGATTTATTTAATCCGTCTTGCAGTGCATACACTCATTTATTTCCTTCTCTCCCTCGCACTACATGTTTCGGCATAATAATGCCATCTTCAGGTGCTTACTTATCCACGTCAAACCAGTATAACACACGCAGTCGCAGGAGCACGACACAACAAAAGCACAACACACAAGATAGTGAAGGAGTGCTCCAACAAAGGAGAATGGGCATGACTGACGTAGTGAGGGGCGACGTAGCGATGTGGTATCCTGAACAATTTTAATATTTTTAACGTTTGACAATGTATATGATAGATACATATTTTAGTTATTTTAATGTGTGAACGTGGCATGCAATGAAGTGGTTTGACGTGGATAAGTAAGCACCTGAAGATGGCATTATTATGCCGAAACATGTAGTGCAAGGGAGAGAAGGAAATAAATGAGTGTATGCACTGCAAGACGGATTAAATAAATCATGGATTTGCATGAGAAAATTTAACAGAAATATAGTACAAGATATTTTTGCTTTAGTTGTTGCTTGAAAGTCCTCTTACATAACAAAATGGATTAATTTTGTGTACATATTCCATAACACAGTCACAAATTCTGATAGGCTTTATTGTAAGAGCACCTGCTTGCTGGAGGACAGTGAATAGCACTGCTAGTGGCAGCTTGAAGAATTACTGCATGGTGTATGAACATATGTGCATTTAAAATTTGAATAACTGCACAGAAATGGTAAATTTTATTTGAAATTTCTGTCTGTTAGATCAGAATTCTCAATACTTGGATACCAGTTAACCAGAGATTGCCATGCTAGGTTTAAGCACTTACTTACCTACTTACTTACGCATGGAGCTGGGCCCTTCTGGAGGAGCCGCCAATTCTGCAGCTACTCAAGAATTTCCCAGCATTTTATGGAACCTGAAGGTTCAATACCGTGTTCACAAGAGACTTCCACTGGTCCCTATCCTGAGCAGGTCAATCAAATCCATGCCATCCCATCCTATCTCTCTAAGATCCATTTTAATATTGTCCACCCACCTATGCCTTGGTTTCTCCAGTGGTCTCTTTCCTTCTGGCTTTCCCACCAATATCTTATATATATTCCTCTTCTCCCCCATTCGTGCTACATACCCTGCACACCTCATCCTCCTTGATTTGATCATTCTAATTATACTTGGAGAAGAATACAAGTTATGAAGCTCCTCATTATGTGGTTTTCTCCAACCTCCTGTCAATTCATCTCTCTTCGGTCCAAATATTATTCTCAACACCCTGTTCTCAAACACCACTAGGTTTAAGTATGTTCATTCATTCTTTGGTAGATTAGTTATGTCAGTCATTTTCACTGTAACATGATCTAAGAGAATTAGTCTTAGAATGATTAGGCAGAGTTTCTTTACTGTGAAATCATAATTATCAAATTCCTCAAGTGTCTGCTACTGTTTTATTAGTAATTATATAATTTTTAGCCAAAACTGTATTTGCATTGGTGAGCAAATAGGTGAGTATGGTCACAGATGAGTTATTTGAATCAGACAAACCATTATTTGTGAGGAGTTCTGTCTTCTGGGATATAACACTGTGTAGTTCCATGATAGTGAACCGATGTTTCAGAGGAACGTATCACCTCCATCTTCAGCGTTGAAGAGTAAACCAAGCAAACCAGCGTAAAACAGACAAAAAGAAGAACTGGTTTTTTGCTTGACTTACTCCTCAACCCTAAAAATGGAGGTAACATGTTCATCTGAAACAGTGGTTGACTTTTACCTGGACTACATAGTGTTATATCCTGTTCATAACTGCCACAGTGGGAACCTGAAATCCTGCATTATTTATAGTGTTGTATAAACACTTCAATACGTTGTATGTATTTTTGTTGTTGTGAGCAGTAATTTTAACATTACATGATAAGGCGCAGAGATTGCATGTTTTTCACATAACATAAAAATTGGTGCAAAGACATTGCACATACTTTCATGTACATGATTGACTTTGACTACATGACCTTGGGAGTGGAAAGGAATGTTCTTTAGTAGACTGTTGTTGGTTAGTAAATGCCAAACAACAATTAAAATCCATCCAGCTTTGTGGCAGACAGAAAAACAGAAAGCTACCTACCTACCTACCTACCTACCAACCACTGGGCGCTACAGCCCTGGGTGAGCCTTGGCCTCCTCTACAGCCAGTCTCCACAACCAATGCGTGCTGCCATAGGAATGGACCCACACATGATGACCCGAGGCTGGCTGTTAGGTTTCTGAACAAAATTCTTTTTACAGGATGAGGTTATTAGCCTCATGCCCAATCCCCAACCTGGAGGACCAGGGTATATCTCTTACTCTGGACTCTGTCCTTTGACCTTTCCAGCATGGGTGACCCTACTTGTAGTTAAACTACCGCCAGCATAGCTTTTCAGGTCACAGAGTCACGCATGCCCCACCATCACGACAAGGTGGAGACACCTCTGGGGGGAGGTAGGTATGTTGGGCACACTTGATGGCGGACACAAAAGATTTATTTATTTATTTCATCTCTATAGATCATTGTTACATGATATAGGACAAGTCAGTGTTAATAGAGTTAATAGAGTTAATAACACAATAGAGTTGTGTAATTCCTTTTGCTCTTCCTTCCTTTCTACTCCTCCATGGGGAGAACACAACTTAAGACCTTAGTCATAGTGTTTTCCTTGCTTTCAGGGAAACAGCATACAAACTATGTTCCTAACAGCCGATGAGGAAGTTCTTCACCAAGCTCAAGAATTGGCACATGAAGCTAAGGCAAGCAAGCAGTACACAGATGTGGATGGCTTTAGTCTTAAGTGTCTTCAGTGCCAAATATTTCTTAAAGGACAAATTCAAGCACAGGAACATGCAAAGAGTACGGGGCATATGAATTTTGGGGAGGTTGCATAGTAAAACCATGATCCTTTCAGATGGGTACATTGTTACATAAACTGTTATCGTGTTGATTCAGTCAAATCTCCACAAACAACCACATTTGAACTTTCATACTTATATTCAGAAAGTATTCCAAAGAAATTTCCATTCTTTCAGTCAAGTCTACATTTGTGGTTTCATATATTTGTAACTTTTAATCCAAAAAATTTTATCGAGCAGGTATATTTAATATGTAAGAAATGCCATTCATTCTCATCTTTCAGTATATGGAACACAGATATAAAGAAAAATCACAAAATGAATGAGACCAGTTGCAATTAACTAATAATTAGATATAATCATACAAAAATGGGAGACTGTCAACGCTGGAATAATTATACACTGTTTTCTGTGGTAAGAAGATGAAACAAGACATACACAGCCTTAGATATTTTTATTTATTTATGGCTTATTTAACAGCAGTGTCTAGATTATGTACCGACTTGCTTGGGAGGAACTGAGGAAAACCACTAAATATATTTTCATGTTCTGTTTGTAACAAAAATAATTTTCGTGTAAAGCATGGGAGTGTACAGAAACATGATTACCAATGCAGATGTGACTAGCTGTTCTTATTTACGTTTTCCTATTCAGTATCATTTCCGTGACTGGGCATTGCTATTCACTATTCACTATTCACTTTATTATATTTCATAAGATCTTTACAAGGTTGTGAGAACAACCATCGGATATAGGAACAGTCAGATAAAAAATCATTGCTTTACAAACAAGCAGATTGTCAAAATACAAACAGTAGAAAATACGAATATACCGTATTTACACATGTATAGGCCGCGTGCGTGTATAGGCCGCAGCACAATTTTCAGACAGAAATTATAGAAAAAATAATTTTCTTGGAATATTATTTCAGGAGTAGAAATTATTCCGAAATTTGGCAACGTTAATTTTTTTTTAAATGAAGTGTGATTTTGAATATAAGCTGCACCCCAGTTTTCCTCTTGAATTTTTGGCAAAAAATGTGCGGCCTATACATGCATAAATACGGTAATACATGTAGAACACATTTGTCAATAAAAACAATAAAATGAATATAAACCTATACTAGTCATTAATAAAAATCTAACAAGAAACTCCAACAATCATACCTTAATATGAAATCATTTGAAATAAGCTAATTTATCAAAATGTAAGAACACAAATAAAAAACAAGTCTAAGTTGTGTACACACCATTTTAGTATAGTTAAAATTAAAAAACGAAATATTTATTGAATATTTACAGATGAACATGAAAATATACGTGTCATACTTAATATATAAGTGTCACAAAATTAACAACCTAACAAATAAATTCAAATGGGATCATATTAAATGCTTATATTGCTTAACCACAGAGCAGTTTAATGCATAATTATTAAGCAACATGCTAAACGAAGTTTGGGATATTAACATTTTCTTCATGTTCAGTATGTGCAATGATAAATATATTTATTTCTGTCAGAATTTTAAAGAATGTATAGTTTCATTGCATCATATGAATCAAGTTGGGAAACTCTGATTTAAGCACTATATTTTTCTGTTTGCAGAAGAAACTTACAGCTTCATACCATATTGTTATTAATGTAATTGTTTAAGATTCATTTCTTCTTGCAACATTGGCATTCAGATGAACAGTTGGATGGTTAAACTCAGTGCTATTGGGTACCCAGCTGTTGGTGAAATTAAGTAAGCCAAGTTGAGAGTGCATTAATAAGGATTTGTCTTCTTCAGGGGTTAGAGTTCCTTTGTACATATACTTCAGGGATGCCCCAGTTTTACAACAGGTATTGCCAGTTTTTAATATACTGTAATTGCAACCTCACATTTTTGCTCAAAGAGGCAAGTATGATACTGCAATGAGGAGTTTTTAACACTCTTTGACCTTTTGTAATTGAGTGGAATTTGTCAGAAGATGCAGTAAACTGTGAGGGCTGTTCAAATGAAACTTGTTCACATCTTCAGCTTGGCAGACATGTCAGGCCTGCGGTTACAGTAGATCAGTAGCAGCCCACAGAGTTTTTTGCAAAGGAATCCATCAGCTGGTGTGTCAGTACAATGCATGCCTCTACACCCATGAGGCTTCATTTTAATGACCTCATGACCTGTAACAGACTCAAAAGGGGTTTCATTTGAATAATCTTCATGGTCGATGAATGGGATAATATTTCTTTTACCCTTTTGAATGGAATTTATGAGAAGCCACAACAAACTAGTTGATGAATTAAACACTTCCTTTCACATTTTATAATTAAATGGATTTTATGAGAAGACAACAAAATGTATGCTGGACTTAATGTAATTTCCTGTGATCTTTTGTATTAAGTTGTATTTATGAGAATGCAGGGAACTAGTCAATGAATTTAATAGTACTTCCTTTTCACCTTTTGTAATTGAATGGAATTTTTGAGAAGATACAACAAATTAATTAATGATTTAGTGGAATTTCTTTTGACCTTTTGTAATTGAATGGAATTTATGAGAGGCTACAGCAAACTAGTTGTTGAATTGAATGATATTTTCTTTGACCTTTTGTAATTGAATGGAATTTATGAGAGGCTGCAACAGACTAGCTGAATTGGAGTATATTTCCTCTGCTTTTTTGTAATTTAATAGAATTTATGAGGTTGTGCAACAAAACTAGTTGTTCAGCTGAATCATATTTACATTTATTAACCATATTATATTTTAGAATGAATCCTCTCAGATTGCAGATTCTAGTTAGAATAACCTTGACACACGCCAACAGAGGTATAACATTTGCCTGCTTTCCACCAGCAGACTGAAGTCCATCTACCATATGAACCAGGGTACATTATACTGTGTGTAGAAAACCTTACAGAAACAAAAACTCCCATCTGAACTAAACTAAACTCCATGGCTTTTAAGCCACAAGCGAACTATACCGACTGAGTGACCGCCACTTGTCGGCGAAGATAGTGCCAACTTTAACGGATAGAGGGTGTCGCATGGTCAGTGAAATGGATTCCCACGGCTGTTGGTCTCGGTTTTCTAGACCGAAGCCGTCACTTTTCCATTCAAGTAGCTCCTCAGTTATCCCCTTGAGGCTGAGTGGACCCCATTCCAGACCCACTACGTCTCAGAAAATCTGGTAGCGCTGGGAATCGAACCCAGGACCTCTGGATCTGTAGCCAGGAACTCTGACCGCTAGACCACAGAGGCAGCATTCCTGTCTGAATATGTTTGAATTTTCCAGCAGCATAAGAACATCAGAAGAATGTTGAAAATTGAATCTAGTTACTTCATAATAATGGTGTAATGATCTGCATTACTGGATGATAATGGTGAACTCTGATTTCCATACTAGATGGAGCTTAGTTGATATTATGTTTTACAGTGAATGGTGTTAAATTGTATATTTTGTTTAATCGCCTTCAAAACAGGCTAGGAGGGCACTATTTATCCAGTTTTCACCAGCAGGCATGTTGATGAGTTGGGTAGTGTTTGGACATAACCATTTTATGTTATGTTTTATGGTAAATCCCGTTGAATTATGTGTCTGTTTTATATCTAGTGCTGAGGTCAAGAAAAGTGGAGCTGTACCTTCACTCCTTCATGGCGTAGTGCTTAACTAATTAAGCACAGGGATAACTCTTTAAATATCAGATTAGTTGATTAGTCTGGTACTATTTTCTCTTAACCATATTCTGCGTTGAATTCTGTTAAATTGCAAAGCTTGGTTAGCATTTATTGGCAGAAAGAGAAACCCCTTTCCTGTATCAGTAGTTTTATAGTCAGTCAAATGAGAGTATAGTGTCTCATTATTACATAATATTACTAAAAAAATTCACAAGAACAGAACTCTTTTTCACTCTCTATATCTAAGATGTTTCTCTAGGGATCACATAACATCAGAGAATAATTTGTGATTGAATTATCCACTTCTGAGGCAGTGATTTTGCTTACTAATATCTCAGCTAGTATTGCAAAAATCTTGAAGTTTTTATAGTGCTCTCATAATATACATTCTTACTTTTTTGTCCCATAAAATAATGAACTAAGACACAAGTATCTAATATGCTTCAAGAATGCCTCTGCTGATCTAAATAAATTGTTTCATAAAATGCACATCCTGTACACCTCATTTTTCCATCAAGATATTCGAATAATGTTTATACAGTCACATATAAGGGGTAGCATGATGAATAACTGTGGGTTCTAGATTTGATGATTGGATTTATTGGATGTCTCTGTTAACAATTACACTTGATTATAATTGCTCACACATTGATCTCCTTCTTGGTAATGAATCTTTCACTGTTGTCTGGATCTTTGCTGGTCTTTAGTATCTCGAGTTTTCTATCTCGATGTCTGAATCTCTGACTGAAATCACTTCATGTAGATCAAATATGACACCCAGTCAGACAGTTGATTCCTCTGCTATTCTCTGTTGCCATGAAACATGTTAATTCGTTACTGCGGGGATAAGTGCTTACCTAGCTGTTGTCCAGAAATAGACGTCTCTGCTGTGCTTCTCTGATTACATATTTCCAGCTTTCAGGCATCATGTTACAATACAATAATGGTAGTGTTGATTATGTGTGGAGAATGTTTGTGTAGACATCAAAGAAAGTCAGAGATTTATTTGTAACTGATTTGTCACCTTCAAAGTGGTGATTTTGCTTTGTGATTTACTGTGAGATTTGCAGAAATCTTGGAATATTTATAACTTTCAAGAATAGATTTGCTTATTTTATTAATCGGTTCATAAAATCCACTTCCCCCCTCCAGACCTCATCAAGATATTTTTATTAAAAAAATTGTAAGCATTCTTTGGTGCTGTTATGGCATGCAGTATGCTTGAACTTTTACACTAAAGCATGCAGTCTAACAGAGTATTTATCATAAAAACAATGAACAATGGTGCTTTATTTATATATGAAAAAAACAAACTCCGTGGCCTATAGTCCGGAAGCAAACTATACTGACCAAGCGACTGCTGTTTCTTGGCGAAGTTAGTACCAACTTTTGTGGATAGAGGGTGTCACATGGGGGGGGGCCCTTAATGCATATGCCGGCGTCTACTCCTCTCTGCCGGCCATCGCCTGTTTCCCGCCAATTGGGCACCTTTCCAAGTCGTTTCCCTTTTGTTACTTGGTCGTCATTCCCGCTTGTCTATTGGTGGCCCATCTTTTCGATTCTGGCGCTGGCTATGACCAGTCTCTCTGCCGTAGTGGCATTTGCTCTCAAAGTAACCTGGCTCTCCACAGCTCCAACATCCTGATTGTTGTACATATGTTCGTCGGTTGTGGAGGGGGGGCGATTGGTTCCGCTTGTATGTCCTGTTCTTGTTTTGATAGGGTTTGACGGCTGCAAGTACGGCTTGTAGTTCTAGTGCCTGTCTAGGGTCCTCATTTACGTCCTCTCCCCTCCCAGCAGCAGCTGAATCTTTATGTCGGTGTCTCATACCCCATATGCGAAGGCTTTCCCTGCTTAGCTTCCCATGTGGTCTGCAGGTAGATTGGGGTAGGCATGACGGGCAAGCAGTTCCATGGCTGTGGCAAAGTCTTGCAGGGATTCTCCAGGTTTCTGTGTCCTTGCTCTTAATTGGCAGTGGTAAGCAGCTGCAAAGTGTTGGTCCCTCATAAGTCGTATTTGTCAGAATGTCTGGTAACATGTCTTCTGCCCGGTCCTTCAGAGCAGTAATCAGGTATGTCGATTTTCTCCCGGTCCGACCATTGGATATGTTCCGCTACGATCTCTAATTGTCACCGGAACACACTCCATGTTGAATTCACGTTGAATGTCGGTGACTGAGCTGTGCCCGCGCCGACCATTGATGTGTTTCCCCCCCTCGGTCCTAGTCTGTCTCCTTTCGTCCAACCACACCTGGAACTCACCTTTGATTTCCTCACTTGCGGCACAGGTTTGATTATAGGTCGTCGTTAAGTCTTCCTGGAGTTTCCTTGTCTGCATGTCAAGGGACACTTCTGCTGTCTCTAATTCCATCTGCGTTTTTTCCATCGTCTCTGAGAGTTCCTGAAGCCTGATGTCTGTCCTGACCTGATTTGCATTCGTTTCTTTCATTATGGCTTCCATCCTCTCTTGATTGGTTCTGAACATTTCTTGCATGTGCTCTTTGTCAGGTTTCCTGTTAAACACATTTCCAGGATGCGGATCTGCATGTATAAATCCTCTGTGGAATATCTGTTCAGAAAATGCTTGGAACAGCTTTGTGTCAGTATCAGCAAATGAAAACCCCCTGTCTTTTACTGACTTATCATCACTGACTTTGGTACCATGAATAAACTTTGCTGTCAGAACTCTCTTGCTACTCAAATTCCATAGGTCTTTCGGCACATAAATATATTAGAACTTGGAGAGATCTTTTGCGCAGTGCTCTGAATTTCTGCCTTCATTAATGAAGTTAAGTTTCTGTTCCAGAGTGTCTCGTAGGTCCTGAAGAACCCATTGAAAATCAGCATCAATCCAACTTTTTGAGCAACAGTTTGCTGGTTGAAAAAGCACTAATAAAGCGATCTTTGAGATCTGTATACTGGACCTTCACTGCTACTTCTCTTCTGTCTTTGGTTTTAGCATTGTACACCTATGCTAAGCTGGCAGCAACAATGGGTTCCTCAGCAAATAGGGGCACACCAAAATCCTCCAGAAGTCACTCCTTCAATTTGCCCTTCTCTCATGTCAAACACTTATCCTATATGCATTCCTCTTCGCCCTCATTCATGCTACATGCCCTGTCCATCTCATCCTCCCTGACTTTATCATTCTAATTATACTTGGAGAAGAGTACAAGTTATGAAGCTCCTCATTATGCAGTTTTCTCCAACCTCCTGTCACTTCATCTCTCTTCGGTCCAAATATTCTCCTCAACACCCTGTTCTCAAACACCCTCAGTCTATGTTCCTCCCTTAATGTCAGAGACGAAGTTTCACACCCATACAGAACCACACGCAAAATTATAGTTTTGTATATTCTAATTTAAAATGTTCTTCAATTTAGTGGTCCCCAGAGAAACCTTAAATAAATAAGTATTTCGCTGTATATGCACTGTTACACATAATCTTGTATACAGTTGTTAATTACACATAAATTTTACCACAGCTGCTTACATGTTTCAACTTTGAAGGCGGTAGGCTAAGGTACTGTCATCTAAATGAAACTATTGTTATTGTTTATGTTGTAAATATTGGCCAATATATAATATTAGGTTTCTTACTGACATAGGTTTAAAATATATATGAGATTATTATAAAATTGTTACAAAATGTATCATTTGACACAAATTATATTAATAAATAAATAAATTGTGTTTGCCAGTTTGGACACTGTTATATCCATTTGTTCATACATGTAATTTTACCATCCTAGTAATACCATTTTAATTGTTTCACCAAAGAAGAAGGAATTCTTTCTTGAACACAGAATAGTTGCTGATTTCTTTGTTCAAGAATTTCTGAAGGAAATGTTGAACATTGCTGATACTAATTTTATTGGGATAGCTTCCATTTAAGCATGTTCCCCAGTATGAACTTAGTACTTGCTATTTTAAGCTACTCAACTATTCATTTTTAATCAAATTTCTTTCAGTGATTTGATTCAATTTATAGATTTCAACTTTTGAAGTTATAACTCAGGCACAGCGAGAATATTTCTGTTGGTTTTCCAGTATTAAAGTTGCAAATCCTCAGTTTGTAGATAACATATCTAGAATCATGCAACAGCTAGTTCATATTTATCACTGTCATCATGAATTGTGTAGGATTAATGCTGTAACCCCATTGGGCTTATCACAGTTAACTAGAATTTTTTTATCCTGAAGTTGAAGTAGGGGAAGTATGATACATAGTGTGTATAAAAGCAAGGCTAGAAATTGATAGGGTTAGTGTATTCCACTTCTGCTTACTGTCAAGCTCACTGCACTTCCATTTTGAATGTTGATCCAACAATTAAAAGGTAAGGAAAGTTTATTCGCTTTCTGTACTCTGCAAAAGTAAGTAAAGCATTACTGAAATTTTGGTACATGGAATCACAATGAATGTGCTTGCTGACATGTTTCAAGTAAGAAGGCTAAGTTTCAGAATTTTAAATTTATTGCTGTAGTTCTTATATGGGTTATTTTGAGACTGGTATTTAAATAACCCATAGCGTTTTTACTAAACTCAAGTGCAAATAAAGCTGTAGTACCCAAATGAGAGAAACCATTAGACTTTTAGGCTTAATACTGACAATACAAAATCTAAATTTACAACTTCTTTATTACAACCGTCACAACACAACTAATATCAAGATCAGTGCCTAGTTTTGGCTCTGATACATGTTTTGGCTGTTAATAGCCATCATCAGGCAAATACATGGCTAACACCACTGAACTGCAGTACTAGTAAAATTGGATACAATATTATTAATTATGTAAAATACTTGACATAAAAATACAATAAATTAGATTATGTAAAACAAAAGTTATAGTATAAAACAAGAATAAAATTCTTCGATTGATGTTTTACATCATTGAATCAGTCGTTGGTTTTCGTAATTTTGTTGCGTTCCCACGGACAAATTTCAATATTCTATATTTTGTGTATATATAAAAAATGTATTGGAGGCTCGTGATGTAGATGTAGTAATATTAATATTAATTATTTAGTCAGTGCCTCATCTTACAAAGTATTGTCCATTCTGTAGGGGATGTAAACAAAATGTAAAAAAGAAAAAAAAAATCTAAATTTGTTAAAGGAAATTAACATGTTTCACTGTATTAAATTTTACAAAAGCCCACATTTGATCCTAAGCCACTTTTAATTTACTGAAGTTTATATTAACACCCTGCAGTTTCCTGAAGTTCCACTTTTTGTCTTTCCCATCTGTAATTTGGTCCCCTACATAACTGCATATAATGAGGTATTTTTACAAACCTTTTGTATTTTAATTCCTTATAGCAGCTCACACAACAAACAAAGATAAAAGATGTAAGATTTGATNCCCTTCCCCCCTTCCTTCACTGCTCTCACATAGCTGTGTATATTTCCAACACCAGTCTGCTTTTACCAGTTCTCATGGTCTCTTTGCTTGCGGATTTCTTATATTTTTCCTTCTACCCTGATGATGGAGGCGATACGTTCCTCCGAAACGTCAGATAACACCACATTTACACGGTGCCAAATCCCAGAAGACTGCTTTCTTCAAAGATAAAAGATGTTGATATATATTTTTAACTGGTTTAATGTAAACATAACTTGTGCTACTTGTTTCAACCATCTAGTTCAGGTCATCATCAGACACCTATGAACGTAACTCAAGTGATTACAATCACACAACAGGATACAATCTATAAAGTTTATAAACATTTTGTAGGTAAGATTTGCGGTTCTCACTGCACTGACTATAAGGAATACTACCTTATACGATGTGACACCTTATAGTCTGGTAGAAGTTAACTGACATTTTAGAGGAATGTAGTGCCTTAACCTTGTTCAGGGCGCAAGAGGACAGCAGTACTTCATTTTAAACATTGATAAACTTCTACCAGATTGTCACATTCCAGAAAATATCACTCTTCATTTTGTACATAGATTTTGCTTCACTCATATTAAATGTATGATACATTCCTAATCCAATCTCAGTCATTAGCCTTTCTGTTGTAGCAATTCTACATCATAAACCTGAAAGAATGTAATAGAAATGTATAGAAACTATTCCCTATAAAGTTTTGTGGATTGCTATAGTTGTTCACCAAGTAACCTCATGCCATTATGCACATAAGCATCCTAACTACATTGGCTTGTTCATAAGACTGGCAGCTGTCAAAAAATAATATAATTTTACTTCTAGTAGTAGGCCTCTTTGAATACCTGTCATGAATATTACAAACCAGAATGCTTCCATCATTTCAGAGGTCATTCAAAACTTATTTTTCTTTTTAGTTCACATTAGAAGATTCTGTTTAGAATACTGTGAGAGCTCATCCTGTCAAATGTCTTTCCCTTTTATTTTGCAGTCAAAAGGGATATATGTCTGCACTCCTCCATATGAAGCATATTTCTGCTGATATTAGTCCCCTCACATAAGTTCTTATTGTTCATGATTCACTACCATAAGGTAATCTAGGTCTAGCAAGTGTCATACAAATTCATATTATTTTCCAAAAGATTATCTGTGCATATTAATTTTATATTTTTTTTTCTCAAGTGATAAAGTAGTTAACAGGGTGTTGAGGAGAATATTTTGACCGAAGAGGGATGAAGTGACAGGAGGTTGGAGAAAACTGCACAGTGAGGAGCTTCATAACTTGTACTCTTCTCCAAGTATAATTAGAATGATAAAGTCAAGGAAGATGAGGTGGGCAGGGCATGTAGCACGAATGGGGGAGACGAATGTGTATAGGATATTGGTGGGAAAGCCAGAAGGAAAAAGACCACTGGGAAGACAAAATCGTAGGTGGATGGACAATATTAAAATGGATCTTAGATAGGATGGTATGGATTGGATTGATCTAACTCAGGATAGGGACCAGTGGAGGGCTCTTGTGAACATGGTAATGAACCTTCAGGTTCCATAAAATGCTGGGAAATTCTTGAGTAGCTGCAGAATTGGTGGCTCCTCCAGAAGGGCTCAGCTCCATGAGTGAGTAAGTAAGTAAGTGATAAAGTAGTCAGTGTGTCTGAAAAAGTGAGTTTTGTTTTCTTCTCTCTTGGGCTATTAAACTTGAAAGACACGATTCCAAATGGAACAATGCTTATACAGTTCTCTTGCCAAGTTATTTTAATTTTGAGCAGATAATTTGATATGGATCTCACTGATCTGAAATAGAAGTGGCTGAACTAATGTGAGAAATTACATTAACATTCCTGTAATTGTTCAACAGATAATAGATTGTTAGAAGGGATATTATTATTTCATTACTGTAACTAGGTATAGACTTGTTTGAGCAAAACATTTAAGTATGCTGTTTCCACACTAAAATTTACGTGCATTATATAATTTGCGTGGCTGTAAATTTTATGACATCTCAGTTCCCAGCAGAGGCAAAAGATCTGTTTTTTCTGTTCATCACACATATACTAGTTCTAAAGTTCACTGAGCCTCCTGTCCAGTGGGTCCTGGAGTTTGTTTCCCCAGGGTAAAGCAGCTAGAAAATGTAGCTGACCACTAACATCCATCTAGTGCTGAAGTCAAAAAATGCATGGGTCAATACCATCATTCTGCCATGCATCTTCAACTCATGGCGCTTAAATAATTTCTGGGATAAACTAACCTTAATCCCATAAATTAGGGCTCCATAACCTTTCATTATATTATTTTCTGTCTTCTCAATAAATGAAACATTTCATTATAGTGTTTATTTATTATAACATCAGATTTTTTCCTCATTAATTTTTGTGCTAGTAGCACAAATATTTCTCCTTATATTGATTCATACAACATGAAATATATGTTTCATTTTATTCTATATGAGACAAACTCCGTCTTAAGTGCAACAATTTAATTGTAGTTCTTTCTTCTTTCCTTCCTCTACACTACATGTTTCGGCCCTAAATGGCCATCATCAGGTGTATATTCTTACGTAGCTGCTACACTGCCCGTAGAATTAAATTACAATTAAATTGTTGCACTTAAGACAGAGACTGTCTCATATATTGTGTGAGTGTAACAGGATGCTTAAATATATATTGTTTCATTTTATATTCTATTAAGTCTCAGAAAAATGTTTACACCACAAAAATTAAGTTTTTCTAAAACCTACCTGAGACACATTTTGGCTTCATTTGTTATTCTCAGACATTGTTACCCACATTTCCTAATACTTCTGTCAATGCTGAAACTAACATTGTCAAAGCCAAAATATGTTCTAAATAAAATTTCCCATAAGTAATTTTCTAAGAAAATCAACTTTATTGTAAGAAGTTTTTTAACATGATTACAAATGATCATGTCAATCATACAATGAAATATTGTACGAGTACCTAAATGATGGTCTATAAAAAAGTAAAAAAAAAAGTAAAATCCCTGTGCTTAATGACTTAAGCACTATGCCATGAAGGCGTGTGGGGGAATGGATGTATAGATCCACATTTGCTTGACCTCAGCACTAGCTTGAGGTGATTGGTCAGCTTCACGCTCCTGCCACTTTACCCCCGGGGAAAGAGCCCCCGGTACCCATTAGATGTACTTTAAAGAACTAATTCAGCACATTTTTGGCCTTAGTGCTTCTTGATACACCCTCACCCCTAATCTAATTTGAATTATCCTATGCTATTTTTACCAAAAGAATGCTTGTATTTTTATCAGTATTTTCTAAAGAGATGTCCAGTTCTGGTCTCCATATCCTAATTGTTATAACAGATTTGCTGAATCTCTGTTCTATTTCTGTTAGAGACTGTGTTAACATGACATGTTACATAAAATATGTGTTTTACTAGAGCTAAATAAACATACACAAAGGTTAACATAGAAAGGTGTACTTGTCTCCCTTTGATATTTTTAGTTGTCCTTTATGTCATCAATTTTATCTTCCATTGGTGAATGAACATTCAGAATGATATCACACCAGCAACCTCTTCTTTTTTTTATTGCTCGTGGGGTGGGACTAAGTCCCTTGTACTGTGGCCACTTCTGGCCTATTGTACCAGCTCCAGATGATAGGGGAGGGTGATGGTGGAGCAGTTGGTGGAATGAAGATTGGCAGGGGAAACCGAAGTACTCGGAGAAAACCTGCCCCAGTGCCACTTTGTCCACCACAAATCCCACTTGACCAGACCCAGGATAGAACCCAGGCCGCCACGGTGGGAAGCCAGTGATTAACCGCTTGAGCTATGGTGCGGCCACAGCAATCTCTTAGTAATGTATATGATATCCTATCACTAATGAACTCTACCCTCTTAACTGCTGATATGATTTTCTTATGTATGTAAAAACCTTCACCCAATTCATGAAACTCATTCTTCTTTCCATAGAAAAATGCATATTCACCTGCTGGTTTGGTGCCGCTTCCATCCCATCTGACCTCTTGTACTCCCAACAAATCTAACTTATATTTTGAGATTTCTTCCGCCACTGCCCCGAGCGAACCTGCCCTATACATACTCTAACATTCCAAGTACCAAATTTCATATCCATTTTCTTTTGCTTAGGTCTTTTTTCTAAGAAATCTGTCTAGGTCTGAGGTTTCTTGTTATCTTTAGTAATAAGCTTATTTTCTATGGTGAGGAGTTGTTAGCCCCACGCCCAACCCCAAGCTGCACTACCACCCATTGTTGGCTGACCATGACTGTTTATTCAATATTTTCGCAGCTACCCTCTGTACCTGGAGGGCATCTCCTCCATCCACAACCTGAGGACGCGCAATGCCATGGCAAAAAGAGACTCACCTAACATGGTTTAATTTTTCATACAAAGTCAATTTTCCAGGCTTCTGGCTTTATGTCCATTTGCCTCATAACCGTTCACATGCCCCACCTACCGGAAGGAAAGCCATGAATGAAATCCTGTGAAGTTTCATCTTGTTATTTTCCTAAAACCCTTTGGTAAATGCAAAAATAAACTTCTTCCCCAGAAATCCCAATTATCTTGTAATTCATCTTTGTCACTGTAAGTTTCTTCACAAAAACAGGATTATAAGATTATGGAAACAATCTTTATACTGGTAACTATTACAGCTCTTTTTTAACATAATCCCTAATTGTGACACGAGTGAGTATTGCCTCTGAAAGTTGATACCTGTATCTAGTAGTTAAATACTGTAAAAGTTAGAGCACTAAATCATTCAAGGTCCTTATTTGAAATAACAAATCTTGATAAAATTTAACCATTAACTGCGCTATTTAAAGTCAGCGTATTCTCACTCAATCAGGTAAATTATTTTACTGTCTGCTACATGCTTTGGCATGATTATGTAAAACACAGCAGAGGATGTTTATCCCTTCAAAACTGAATTTCTTCTAAATAATTTATCAATCTTAAATGCACTATGTGGGCAGAGGGCAAATTTTTAATATATTAAAGCAGGTGGAACACACAGGAACTACTGGGTTATAAAGTTTTAATTACAGTGCTTCCCCACGTATAAGGCATAATAAATGGATAAGATAAGAGAAAATGTAATAATCTCTTATTTGATTAGTGTGGTTACATTATCAGCATTTAATTCTTTGCAGTATTAAAACACCTGATAAATAGATTATCTGAGAGATGCAGGTTTCAAAAGTATGGTGCAAACATGTAAGATAATCAATTCAGATATGAGGGTTTGCATAATATATTTTATAAAACAAACAAATATGATGGTGTTAAATCTTTCATATATTTTTCTTAATAGTAATAGAAATTCTTATGTATGTCACAATCAATAATTAATATCACTATAAAGATATAAATTAATTTTCAACTATTTACTGAATAAGAAGCATTTGATAAACTAGCTGTCTCTAATGTGTATTTGTTTTCATGGACATGAACTTTTAAATAAATGTTGAGTTTATGACACTTTGAATTTAATGTTCTTTCAATGTTTTTAGGTACGAAAGAATGGTATGTGGCAGAATGTATATAATATAGATATTCTAAAAAGATGAAGTCTGTACTGACTCCACTTTCAGCAGGTTTCATAATGAATGTAACGAATTTAGCAACTTTACTATATTCTTCTGTCAGTATGTATCTTTCATGCTTATCTGGATACATCTGGTATTGCAGCTCCTTGGTTAAATTTAAATTTCATGAATATTTAAAATCTCCTGATTAAACAGGGAATTTCGGTTTATTTGAAGGTATTTCAAATTATCTGTTGCACAGCATTGTGTCCAAATTGGGTGTCTTCTGGTAATAAACTTTAAAAATATGTATCTCTTTGAAAAAAATATTCTGCAGAAAAATGTACAGCTGAATAATATAGAAGTATTTAATTAATTGTTAGCTGTATTTTTTTAATCTGCTGGGTATTTAGTGTGATGAATTAATTAATTCAAGCATTTTTGTGATGTGTACAACATGTACAAAAAAATTTTTAAATTTATTCAGTATTTAATAATGGAAATCCATTCACTCTTTGCAGATTTTTCCGTGTGCACAGATAGTTGGACAAGACCAACAATGAAAGTTCCGCATTATTATACATGATCATGTCCAAATGAATTCAGAGTACAGGAAACGTTTTAAAAAATTACATATATATTCAGGTCCATTTTAAGACAGTGGTGACCCTTGGTGACATATAATCTTGGATCCACCCCCTTTGCACTTTTTTTTTCACCTTATAATTAGATAGCAGGGCAGAGTCTATATTAACAAAAGCAAAAGAGATAGGAAATAATTAAAATATATAACATAAAAATCATCTCAGTTTAAAATTTTTTTCAAAATGAAATTAAGATTTTATAAATTCATTATGTGGTAGTGTAGTTAGTTGAGGAACTATGCTACAAGCCAGAAGGTCGTGGGTTCGATTCCTGGTGAGGTCACTGGATTTTTTAATTGGCCTAATCCTTCCAGCCACACTATGGCACCGGGGTCGACTCAGCCTCTACTAGAAATGAGTACCAGGAATCTTTTCTGGGGACAAAAGGGTGGCCAGACTGTAAGGCTGACAACCTCACTGCCATCTGTGAGCCAATTGTCTAGAAAATGTGGGAGCCCCAACCTCTCACAACCCTATGGGTCTCCACAGCCTGTTACAACAATATGTAATTGTGTAGTATGAGTATATTTAAAGAAAAAGACTCATGTTGTTGCCAGCACAATTCAGGGTTCAGACCTCTAGTGATCACAGTTAACGAGAAATTCCTGCAATGATTCTTACCTAAATAAGCTGAGAAAAACCAAAAAGACCAGTCAGTATTGTCTATATGTGTGCAGTTTATAGACACGTGATTATTTCTTTTATGCATTAGTTTGTCAGACTTACATCATTGATATGTGTCTTATGTTCTTTTCAGCATCAAGCGAAAGCAAATAGTTTACACATAAAATGGAGTGGAAAATAGTGAAATTTTCCACAACATTACTACAAATTCTAGTAGTAACCAACTTTACATCAGCATCTCCTTTATTGGAAGCAGCAGTCCCATCTAACATCAGAACCAGTGAAATAAACTATCGTCTACCTAATAATGTGATACCAAGTAATTACATAATTACACTGGATCCTCTCAAAGAGGCTGATGACCCTGAAACCTTCACTGGTGAGGTGAAAATCACAGTGAAAGTAACTGAAGACACTAACAGCATTACACTTCATTATAATGACTTGTCTATTGATAGCATAACAGTTACTCCAGTTATTGGTGGCACAGAAATTCCTGTGGATTATGAGTATGAAAGTGTCACTCATTTCTGTGTCATAAAAATTAATTCAGAAGATGAAAATATAATATTCAAAGCAAGCGAGGAGTACATAATTACAATAAATTATAAAGGACACCACAGAAATGACATGTATGGGTTCTACAGGAGTTCATATAAAGATGAAGATGGTAAAACAGTGTAAGTGTACTGATCAACCTGTTAAGATATAAAATAAGATAAAATGTCAGATGATAAGATTTTTATTTTGACTAGAGGCTCCACATACTCACAGTCTAGTCATAACACACAAAACTCCGTGACCTGTAGTCTGCAAGCGAACTATACCGACCGACCGACCGAGCGACCGCCGCTTGCCGGCGAAGTTAGTGCCTACTTTTGCTGATAGAGAATGTCCCGTGGTCAGTGCAATGAATCTCCACAGCCGTTTATCTCCGGTTTCTAGACCGGAGCCGCTATTTCCTTGAAATAGACCCTCAATTATCCTCACGAGGCTCAGTGGACCCCAGTCCAGACCCACTACTTCTCAGAAAATCTGGTATAGCCGGGAATCGAACATGGGACCTGTGGATCTGTATTATTTTTTTTATTGTTAGTGGGGTGGGTCTAAGTCCCATGTACTGTGGCCACTTCTGGCCTATTGTACCAGCCCCAGATGACAGGTGAGGGTGATTGTGAAGAAACTGGTGGGAAACCGAAGTACTCGGAGAAAACCTGCCCCAGGGCCACTTTGTCCACAACAAATCCCACTTTACCAGACCCGGAATCGAACCCGGGCCGCCGCTGTGGGAAGCCCGCGACTAACCGCTTGAGCTATGGCGCGGCCCGTGTGGATCTGTAGCCATGAACTGTGACCACTAGACCACAGAGGCGGTCGTCATAACACACTATCTTAAGAAAGTATAGGTTTTAACAAGTTCTTCTAAATATGCATTTTTCGTGAAAGTGATGACAGACTATCAGTATTTTTGACACAGTCACCCACCAGCAGAATTCGTACTCGAACCACCTTCTGTACTCCTTTATCAGCACACTGTGCTGTCCCCCCCCCCCCACTAGCAATAAAAAAATAATTATGGTTTCAAGGCTCAGAAGAAAACTTGAAAGTCGAATACACAATCACGTGATCTCCACGATCTCCACCATCTCCACGGTCGCCACCGGTCGCCACACTCTGCTGCGCTCTGCTGGGCCGCACGCGTAGTTTCTTCAGGTCTCAGGTGGCTCAGGTGCTCAGGTGTTTTCTTGGGAGCTAGTAAACACAACAGCACTCGCTGGAAAGGAAGCACACACAAAACAGGATCAAATGGCAGTTAAAAAACTGAAAGTATACCACGAACATGAGGGGCAAGCTGCCAAGAAAAACACCTTGATATATTTACAAAATGACGACACCCCAGGTGAGGTGAAATAATATGCAACAAAAATTGTAAAGGATTTTATCTCGTTTTACTTAAAAAAAGAAGACAACAGCGTGTGATTTTTAACACAAATTAAAACAGTGTAACAGTTTTTTTACACAGTTTTAGTAAAATATCTGTAACCTAAAACACCTGAAGATGGCCGGTTGAGGCCGAAACATGTAGTGTTGAACTATAGAATGTAAAAAGTGGTGCAATTTTGACGGAACGTAAACAATGGACACTAATTTGAACAATTGCAACGGGATGCTGAAATACAGAATCAGAAACGAATTGTATTTGTTTTATCGTTTACTAATATGATCTTTTGAAATAAACACTTAAAATGTTTTATATTGGGTAAATTTTGTGGGTCTGGAATGGATTAATTCAAGTTGCATTATTTTAAATGGGGAAATTTAACTTTAAAGTCGAACCGTCACCTAGATCACCTAGAACGGATTGTGTTTGAAGATTGAGGTTCAACTATACTGGAAAAAGAGCAGTGCCAGTAAGATATCAGCCTTGCATAAAATTCAGAATCCGGTTGCAAATTTAATTTGGTGCCAGAAATAACTTCTCTTACTTAAATAGAGTCCATATATTTGTACACATTTTGAAATATCATGTCTGATTTATTTACCTGAATTTAAAACCTATAATACTGAGGCTGATTAATGATTTTCCAAATGCTGTACTGATTTTAACAGTGAATCAAATTTAAATCCCACATATTTTAACACATCGCAGAACACCAGAGACAAATCCAAATTCTCCCTTTTTAAATTTCAAAATTGGATGGATGGATAGACATAGTCTGACATTTAACCAGAACATCATTAATGCCAGACAGAAAAAAAGAGGCCGTGAAAGGATTGATCATAATCCAAATCTTTAATTGACTCACCTCCATCTAGTGCCAAGGGTAAGAATGGTGGAGCTACACATCCAGTCCTCCATGCATCTTCGCAGCAAAATGCATGATTAATTAAGCACGGAGCAACCTTGCCTATTTTAAGTTACCAAATCTTTAATTGAATGTTAATGTGTAAACAAGTTTTATGTCCATTTCTTATTGAAACAGTATCTTGTCACATTTTTTTTTTGTTATAAATCACAATTGGCTTCCACCTCTGACCCATATATACAGTCATGGCTATGATATGATGGAAATATAATCTATAATAACATTAAGTCAATAAGTAGGTCAAATTTGGTTTTCATTCTTTGGTTTCTGTCAGTCACACAATATTTTACACTCAAAACTGATAATAAGATTAGATGTAAAGAAGGCGTGTTCTACCCTGAAGATGGGGCCAGCATGATCTCCAAAATGTTTATACTTATCTACAAGACTGCATGACATCATATCCCAGAAAACTGTAAGCCAAGGAAATAAGAGGCAAGGAACAATGCTGTTTACTTGATGGTTGTTGCTTGCTTTTATGATCTTTTGACCCTAAAGACAGAAGTAGTAAGTTAGTCTGACATATTAGCGAATTTATACCTGCCCTCATGGGGTCACATCACACTAGACAGTGCTCTTCAAGGAAACCCATAAATTTTAATAAAGCACTTAAAAATGTATAAAACACTATGTTTATAAAACAAAAACTGCTTCTGTTTTGTGCAGTGAACTTTTCGTTTCCAGGTCATTGCAAGATTAAGAAACGCAGCTGAGAACCGTGAATAATCTGAAAATAAATTAATTTCTTGAAGCACAAACATATAANAAACGAAGAATACACGGTGCCTAAACCCAGAAGACAACTTTCTTAAAATAATCAGTTGTTGCTGAATCTTATAAGACACATGACAGTCTAATTACATGAAACAAAAGAATGGAGGCTATGTAATTTGGTTGAATTTGTCTCGGTACCATTATGATGTCACCATTTGTGTAACGCGGAAACATAAAATAAGGCATAGCTTTAAAAGTAGAACCAAACTTAAGTGAAGATATTCAAATTTAGAAAATCTCTTTCAACCTACTGATTTTAATTTTTTTTTTTTAATGTGTACCTGTTGGTTTCAAGATTTTCACAGTAGTATGATGAATATGTTCTGATGGGTTGTAACACCAACATAATTGGGAGACAGCCCATTTTTTTTTTTTTTCAGATGAACATGTTACCTCCATCTTCAGGGTCGATCCTGAAGATGGAGATGTTCCTCTTTAATGTTAGGCTCTTTCTGGACTATGCAGTGTTATAAGCCAGAAACTTAACTCTTTGGATATCCGTTCGTTACTGGCCCACATATTGAAAATTTCAGTCCATTCTGAATCAGGAGAACAAGTCTTAAGTTCACAGGGCGAAACAAATGTATGAAGTTCATGGATTCAGAAACGAAGTGTTATCTAGCCATAAAATTTGTATTTGTTTGCTGTAACTCATTCAAATAACATTTGACCCTTCCTTTTCTAAGAGAAATCGGACTGTCATTCGCATAATAGTTTATGTACATTAGATGATCACAGATGGTTTCAGTTGATAATACTCTTTCCCATACAAATAATCTATGTTGTTTTGTTCATGCAGATGGCTAGCAACCACCCAATTTGAGCCGGGAAATGCTCGACGAGCTTTCCCTTGTTTCGATGAGCCAGCTCTCAAAGCCACATTTAAAATCAGCATTAAAAAGAAACCCGGTCTCCAAGCAATATCTAACATGCCAAGAGAAGATGAGTAAGTATTTCATGTTATTGGATTAATATAGATATTAGATAAGTTAGCTAAGGATAGACTGCTTCCCAACAACAGACTATCTACACAACTTATGAGTGAAGAGGTGACAATAATTTTATTTCATCACTAAAATATCTGGTGAAGAAGGGCACCATTAAATACATAACACCTTTAATCAAGCCATGATTACTACATCCACTATCATTTCCAGTTTGTCCTCTTGACTATCCTCTCACATTCAACAATAAATAAAGACTGAATCTTATACAACTCCATCAAACAACCCGCCTTCAAATTACTTACTTATTCCTATTTCCGTACTGCCCATATTCTTTCTCGTATGGAGGAAAGCAATTGAGATGCTGTGGCACACAATAAGAAATATGTAAGAGTGTTGCTTAAACAAATTTTAATCTGCACAAATAAGTGTATTATCACCAGGGCCTGGATTTTGATGACCTAAAATATGACCCAAAAATGTAATATGCAGGGCCCGGATTTTGATGACCTGAAAATATTAAAAAAATGACTGAAAAAATCCAGAAAAATGACCTAATGGAGAAAAGAAAGAACACTTCGCTTCCATGTTATTCACATTTCAGAAAACATATGAAGAAAAATTCCCTAAAATGGCCAAAAATGAGAAGAAATGCCCTAAAAGTCCAAAAATTTACCAAAAAATTACCCCCAAAATGAAAAAATGACCTTAAACCTAAAAATGTAAAAAATGACAAAAATTACCTATAAAATTTACATTTCTGTAACCAGCAGCTCATATCTGAGACTTATATGTTTAAGAGCATTGCATAGGATACAAGGAAAAAAGATGACATGTCATCAAAATCCGAGCCCTGATTATGACTAACATGATGTGCTATTTGGGAATATAAATAAATAACATTAAATTACTACGTGTCATTATGTTAAGTATGACATAAAATATTTTTATATATTGCATTTTTCTGCTTTAAATGGTGTAATGGGTTGCAATAAAATCATAAGTTGTATACACAGAATCACAAGTAACATATATTTTACAGTGACGATGAGACATACTATAACTTCGAAATAACGCCAGTCATGTCCACATACCTCATTGCCTTCATAGTGTCAGATTTTACTGTTCTGCGTAATGAACCAGAGAATTTTGGAGTCTGGGCAAGAAAAGGAGCCATTGAACAAGCAGAATATAGCCGTGATGTAGGGCCAAAACTTCTTCATGCTATTGAGGGTTTTCTGGATGTGAAATACCCATTGCCTAAGCTGGATGTAGTGGCTGTGCCTGATTTTTCTTCTGGAGCCATGGAAAACTGGGGTCTTACAACGTACAGGTGAGATCAAATCATAGTGCTCATGTGTGTGTGATAGAGAGAGAAGGGGGCAGCTCTTCTTAATTTTTGCAGTATGTGATAACTACAGATTATGAGTAAAAGGGATAAAGTAATTTTATGTGTTTAATATGATAACTGTCATAAGGTGCAGTACGAGTATATCAAAACCTGATATGGGATAATGTATACAACCATCAGCATATCTGAGTTTATTCTGAGATTAAAATTTTCCAGGTTAACTTATACACAAACTCAGAAAGATGCTATAAATTTTTATTTACTTCAAACCTTGAACGGCCAAAAGTCAGTTTTGTTGGTTATATAAATGATGCTGTCAGAAGTAAGCCTACATAATGTCAACAGCCAAAAGAGATCAGAATCTATAGTCTTTCTTTCATTTATTACAGTCTGATAGTCATTTCATATGAGATGTCATTCATGCTTTGTGTCTGTCAGCTGACTCACTGAAAGTATGAAGAAGTTTAATTTTCCAGTAACTCACCAATTGCAATAATTGTGAAGTTGATCTACAAAACATAATTTTCTATCTAGTGTCTGTTACAAAATGGGACCTGTGGTAGCATAGCTGGTTGAGGCACTATGCTACAAGCTGGCAGGTCCTGGGTTAAATTCCTGATAAGGTTATTGGCTCATCCATTTGGCCTAAACCTTCCTGGCGCACTATGGCCTTGTGGTCGAGTCAGTTTGTAACATAAAAGAACCAGGAATCTTCATGCGGGTAAAGGGTGGTGGCATCCTCACAGCCATGTGTGTCAGTTGTCTAGAAAATGGGGGAGCCTTGATGTCTCATAACCTTATGAGCCTCCATGGCCTGTTATAGGAATAGTTATACCTTTTATTTCCTACAGTGTGACAGAATTGTGTATACTCGTACTACTTTGTAGTTCTGTTGTAATCAAATTTGAATCGCTGCTATTACTGTCAGACTGTACACCTCTAGTAGCATACTTCACCTTATTTTAAATGGATAGTGAAATTTTTCAATTTACCTAATCCTTCCAGCCACACTATGGCCCTGGGGTCCACTCAGCCTCTAACAGAAATGAATACCAGGAATATTCCTGGGGGTAAAGGGTGGTCGGCACGTAAGGCTGACAACCTCACCGCCATCTGTGAGCCGATGGTCTAGAAAATGTGAGAGCCTCAACATCTCACAACCCTATCGGCCTCCACGGCCTGTTACAGGGATAGCTTTACCTTACCTTTACAAAATGAAATTACTGTACAGTAAGATATCTGTATACAAGGACTGCAGTATACACATAACAATGTAACCTGCAATAAGAAATTATTAGAAATATGTAGAATTACTGGGCTGAGAAGCTAATAAGTATTTTAGTCTACAATTCTTCATTTTTTTTTCAGAAAGAAATACTATCCATATTGAAATTTTATTCTCAAATTTCAGGGAAAGGATCGTCTTGTATGATGAGGATCATGCTACTGCAGCAACCAAACAACAGATTGCAACAGTGGTGGCCCATGAGTTTGCACACCAGTGGTTTGGTGATCTAGTTAGCCCTGAATGGTGGAATTACTTATGGCTCAATGAAGGATTCGCTACCTATTTTGAGTCCTTTGCTACAGATCTGGTGAGATTCACAATAATGTGGAATATAGAGACCCTCCAGTGTTCCTAATTACATTCTGTTTCTAAAACGGTAATGGTACTCAGATTTATGTTACATTATTTCAAGGAAATAGCGGCTCCGGTCTAGAAAACCAAAATTAACGGCCACAGGGATTTGTTGCGCTGACCACACGACACCCTCTATCTGCAAAAGTTGGCACTAACTTCGCCAAGCGGTGGTCAATCGGTCAGTATAGTTCACTTGCGGACTAAAATCACGGAGTTTTTAGATGTAAAAGTTGTCCCTGTGCTTAACTAATTAAGCACTATGCCATGAAGGCATATGGGGGTGGATGTATAGATCCACATTTTCTTGACCTTGCACTAGCTGGAGGTGAGTGGTCAACTTCACTCTCCTCCCGCTTTGCCCCCGGTTATAGAGTCCCCATTACCCATTGGATAAGAGTGTGAGTGGGCCCCAGAACCAGTCTGGACAACATGGAGAAGAGAAAATTCTTGACCCTATCGGGACTCGAAGTCTGACCCATCAGTCATCCAGCCATAGCCAGTTGCTATACCGACTACACTATCCCTGCGCTTTACACTTATGTTATACTGAGAATATTGCTAAACTAAAGCTCATTACAACGGAGGACAATAAGGAGAGATAGGCTATTTAGATCAGTCAGCTGTGAATAACTACACCTTGAACCAGTAACTTATCACAATGCTATAGCTCAAGCGGTTAGTCGCTGGCTTCCCACCGCAGTGGCCTGGGTCTGGTCAAGTGGGATTTGTGGTGGATAAAGCGGCGCTGGGGCAGGTTTCCTCTGATTACTTCGGTTTCCCCTGCCAAACTTCATTCCACCAATTGCTCCACAATCACCCTCACCTATCATCTGGGGCTGGTACAGTAGGCCAGAAGTGGCCACAGTACAAGGGACTTAGTCCCACCCCACTAGCAATAAAACTTATGACAACATTAATATGTCTGTCTTTGTATTAGATTCTTATGAATTAACATGGCTGTGTTAATGTTTCTGTAGCTAACATGCTCTATATACATATTATATATGTATATAGGTTGAAACAGAATGGCGACTACAAGAACAATTTGTGGTTCGGGATCTTCAGTCTGCCCTTGCTGCTGATGCTTTATTAACAACTCATCCAATCACTCAGCCTGTCGATAGTCCAAATAGTATACGGGCCATCTTTGATACAATTTCTTATGAAAAAGGTAATTACACAACAAAATTATGGTTTACTTCAGTTATTCAAAACAGATTATTTTTTTACTTAATATGTAGTTGCTCACTATAGATATTGATGTAAAATCACTTCAGCTTAACTCGTTAACTCCATATGTTGTGTCTCTCTTGAAAAGGATGATAAACATCACACAGAAATATGATTTTCAAACATAATTGGTACCAATTGACTTTTATTCAGGGAGGAAAATGAATGGATGAATGTAAATATTCAGTAGTGGTGAATAGATCTAGTTTTATCTCTTAAAATCACTCCTAATACTTCAATCATCAAACAAAAACAAAACTCCGTGGCCCATAGTCTGCAAGCGAACTATACCGACTGAGTGACTGCTGCTTGTCAGTGAAAAAATTACCAACTTTCGTGGATAGAGGGCATCACGTGGTCAGCGCAACGGATCCCCACTGCCGTTAATCTCAGGTTTTTAGACCAGAGCCTCTATTTCCTTGCAATAGCTCCTCATGAGGGTGAGTGGATCCTGTTCCAGACCCACTACTTCTCAGCAAATCTGTTAGAGCCGGGAATCGAACCCAGACCTCTGGATCTGTAGCCAGGAACTTTGACCAATAGACCACAGATGCAGTCAGTATTTCAGTCATAGGGGCCTATAATCGCCAGAAAGAGAGTATTAAAAAAATAGATTTCTACCAATCATTCAAGAGATATTTTGTTTATATCCCGTATAGGGACCGGCTATCCTGAGTAGGAACATTTTCAGCTTCAGTTAATAGAGAATGTCAAAATAATTCCTTAAATTAGGCTGTTACCACTTCACTTAGGAGTATTCTCAGAGTCCTACTCATTCCCGTCTGTTGCTGCATACTGCAGCTGAGATATCATCATCAATTGGCCTAAAAGTAAGCCTTTTTATAAACAGTCCAGTATTTATACTATTATGATATGAAACATTGTTTACATGGGAAAATTTCCAGCTGCCTAATTATTAGTTCTTGCATTTTATAGTGCCAGTCAGGGCTGAAAATGGGGATAGACATGAGTCTAATGCCTGCTTAGTTCCGAAGTGCTTCATTTTGTTGAAGCATTTCGAGTGCCTTAAGATGTCATAACAAGTTTCCCACTAATTATGTATATAGGAATAAATTTATGAACTTGCACTTTAATAATTTTTTCTTAACATTTCGCAGACCGGCGATTTAAATATTTAAATCACCCTGGGGACAGGCATTTTTAAACCTACTACCCTAACTTGTGCACTGTTCACTTTAAAAATTCATATATAATTTCCTAATTAATTTTATGAACTAAAATTTTTGGAGAACACTTTCCAGTGCTTCAAGAAGTGCTTGAGAGTGTGATATTTTTGGAAACATTCCCCTTTGTGAAGTGGCATTACAGAGAACTTGCAAATGTAGACATGCTCCTTTTTTTGTGAACTGTGGAAACATGGCATTGCCTAGAAAGATGCTTCCCTTTGGAATGTTCACTCTTCACAATTTTCACGAGGGTATGTTTCCACATATCACCCGAGAGTCACCCTGTGGGATCCACATGAGGCTTGTGTGGGTTGGGATTGGATGGGCACGGTCGCACTAAGTCTGTGTCTGACTCTGGTTCTGCCACCACCACCTGGTCTGTAGCCCAGGGCTTTGCCACATTCATCAGAAATGCTTTGTATTTCAATTTTGAATCAGGGTTTAGATTTTTGTGATTTTTTAAATTTTTTACTGTCCCTGCAATGTTAGTCACCGCAATGTTATTACCCCCATTATCATCGGAGCTACGGTCACTTTTACTGTCTGTGGCCACAATTCTTTGATCTCCCCTGTCACTGATGCTCTCTCAAACACCATAACTATGCATCTCACAAGGCAGGTCAGCTGGATCATCGGAAAAGAATTTGTCCTTGTCCATACCCCAACACTAACTACTGGCTGATACATACAACTTGAAGAGCAACAAAGCATTATCGCTTATAGTAGCTTAAGAAAACAGCGAGATCAACTTACTGACAAGTAAGTGAATATTCCAGAGTTTTATTGCGCCATTGCGTGCAACTTGGGTGGCGCCAGAGAGATGTATAGTGTGTTGCAACTTATCGTGTTTTAAAAACCTGTTAACAGGCGAACGGTCCGCCATGTTTAAAAGCGAAAAACCTTTTAAAGGGTGCGCGGTCTGCAAAGTGTTAATATTTGTTGGTCATTCCCCTCAGTTTTTCTTCTAATAGGGACAGCTGCCTAATTCTGAAGACGTTTCCACCCCTAAGAACAATAAGTCCAACTGCTTTAGAATAAACTAACTCTCAGATTATAATGCACAGATCCAACATATTCTTACAATGGAGTGACCTGTTCCAATTCATAAGCAAGTTGTAACAGGTGTACAGAATTCAGGCTCTTGTGAACACAGTCATGAACTTCAGGTACCGCAAATGGCAGGAAATTTATTGAGTTGCTAGACAATTATTACATTCTCAAGAAGCATTCTACTCCAGGGGGTAACAGAATTCTTGTATGAAGTAATAATTAAAATTTTTTTATTTACAGAGACCTCAAGTATAATTACTGTGTTTTCTTCTGCAGGTTGAGGCCAATGTCAGTATTATTCTAATCAAGTATTGCTTGTTTAATGATTGTGACAGTCTTGAATATTTATGGACGTCTTCTCTTGCAATTTAAGTGGAACAGAAATACACAAACCATGAAAAACCCCTTAGTCTAAATAACAGTTCATAATAGTAAGGTAAAGTCAGATAAATAACAGTTGATGTTCATACTGAAAAATTACTTCATTTACATTTCATCACACAACTGTACACCAAAAGTCAAAGTGTGAACCAATGGAAGTTCAATAATATTTTCTATTTCTGCTTATAGCTGGTTCAGTTATTCGTATGATGGAGCATTTTGTGACCACAGAAGTATTCAAAAAAGGATTGAAACGATACTTGGTTGCCCGGTGAGTATGTTGTCAGACCAGCTACTTATGTGCCTTTCATACTCCACATTTCACTATACTAAACATAAAAAAATCAAACAAACTCAGTGGCCTGTAGTCTGCAAGCAAACTAGTTTAGTGCCAACTTTTGCAGATGGAGGGTGTCACGTGGTCAGCGTAACAGATCCCCACAACCATTAATCTCAGTTTTCTAGACCCGAACTATACTAAACATAACAGTAAAAATTTAATTTTACTGTTTTACTGCATTAAATACAGAAAAGGATTTGTCTCTTACAGTAAAACTCCCACGTGATGTTTCTTTGGGGAGTAGTGTGACTGCCTTTGTGGTCTAGTGGTCAGCTGCCTACAGATCCAGAGGTCTGGGTTCGATTTCTGACACTACCAGATTTTCTGAGAAGTACTGGGTCTGGAACAGGGTCCACAAAGCGTTGTGAGGATAATTGAGCAATTTCAAAGAAATAGGGGCTGCGATCTAGAAAAGCAAGATTAATGGCCATGGGGATCCATTGGCTTGACCACATGGCACCCTCTATCCACTAAAGTTGGCACTAACTCTCAGTTCTCTTTTAAACTGACTCATTTTTTTCACATCCCTAATTTTGTTTGGTAATTTATTGCATACTTTGAGTCCCATATTCATTACACCTGTCTTGAAGTTTTTACACATGAATGGTTCTTGCACAGAGCCCTTCATTTCTGAAAAGAGTAGTCAATGGCAGGAGCTGGGTCTCCAAAGAGTACAGAGATACTTCTGTACCGAAACAGATGAATAAGCTGGTGAACTGTCAGGGTAGAGAAGTCAGTCCGCTGATTCCCAAGGACAAAGGCATTGTGGTGGATGGTTTATTATAGATGGGAAACAGTACCTTTGTACAGGATGTAACTGATGTGTTTTTTCGAGTTAACTCACAGTGAGTTATGTAAAAATATTTTTCTCAATTTCAGCGACCATTTGGATGCAAATGAGAACCACCTGTATGAGGCAATAAATGCAGAATTGCTGGAAACAAAACCTGGCTCTCATGAAAATGTTGCTGATATACTGCATACATGGACTCAACAAGCTGGTTATCCTCTTGTGACTATTACTTCAGAAGACAGTGGACTGACGATAACACAGGTACCTGTACTCTTAACATAATTTACTTTTGTAATGTACTATCGGTATACAGACAGCAGTTAAAATTTTTAATATGTGAATTCTCATGTAATCCCAGCATTATATCTTTGGATGCTGCTGCTTAAGGGAAGTTAAAGCTCTAACTTTGATAATTCTGATAAAATGATTATGTGATTTCACCTTTGAAGCCGTGTTGCCATATCTGTACAATTCATTATCAATAACATAAGTAGGTATGATGTGGTATAGCTCAGTCATTAAACTGACTGGCTCATGGTTAGATGACTTGAGATCAATCCCCATTAGGGGCAAGCTTGGTTCTCTCCCTCATTGCATCTGGAGTGATGAGCTAAGGGCTGGATGACTGGGGTTTGATTCTCGGCAGGAGCAAGAGATTTTTCTGTGCTCCACAGCATCCGGATCAAATCTAGAGGCCCCGAGCCTCCTATAAAATGAGTACCAAAAGTTTTTTCTCTGGCGGTAAAGCTGCCAGTACATTAAGCTGATCATTCACCTCCATCTAGTGCCAAGGTCACGAATGGTGACGCTATACCTCCACTCCCTCATATATCTTCATAGCGTGGTGCTTAATTGATTAAATCCAGGGACAACTTTACCTTTAAGCTTATCATTGAATCCAGACCAACCCTCCTCCTATCCAGCAGATTCCATCATGCTCTTGAGGTTAAATTGACTTGGATGTGGAGATGACCACTCAGGAAAATTTTTTATTTTTTTTTTTTTTTTTAAATTGTAATGTTCTGAATACTTGGGCTCATGGCATGTAATGGAGTAAATCCATCAGTTATAATTATATTAGTTAAAATACCCTGAACCATAATGTCAGGCAGTTGTTACAGATCTAAATTCAGAAATATCTGTATGAGGCGTGCTGGCTAAACAAAGATTGCCTGTAAAAGTAGACATATGTATTGAAGAATGAAATTAAACTCAAATTTTGATATGACAGGTAAAATGGTTTCACAACTGAGTGATGGAAATTAGAAATGTGGCGAAGTATAGAAATCTCACTGTACAGCAAAACAAAACTCTTCACTTATTTAAAAAAAAAATAATAGGTTAATGCTTAATCTTAATTATCATGATGTGTAATAAAGACAAAACCAATCCTTCCATTTCTGTAGGAACGGTTCCTCTTAACACGAGCATCTACTCGAAATGAGGGCAGTACTTTGTGGTCTGTTCCTCTCACTTATGCAGTACAGGATGGTGACTTCACTGACACTTCAACCAAAGAGTGGCTAACAGAGTCGTCTCTGAAAATTGGCCGACCAACCGAAGAAGATAAATGGTTTATCTTCAATGTACAACAAATAGGTATACAACACAGTCTGTGACAGTTCACAATAATTCAATAGAATTAAAATATATTTACATTCTGCAGATGCTTCAGCGGATGTATCAAGGATGTAGACTGGTTATTTAATGACAGTGTCAGTATGCAGTGTATATAGGGCCAAGGATGTATAATGGGCCATATACATTTTATACAAATATAAATATAAACGTTAGAGCTATTTATAGACAACTTACTTGTATATCATATTGTTGTGTGTATTAGTGACTAATAACACGGGTTCTGGGTTGGATGAACAGGTTTGTTTACTCCTTATACACACCACGAGTAATTACATATATTTATAGTTCTATCACTATTTCTGCACTTTATAATTCACTATTACACACATACTAGTCCTCTCCTGATAACGCAATTAAGACACAGGAACTACAAAAGTCTCACTTAACCTTTAACGTATGGACTTTTAAATTTGCGGCAGCTCCTACGGCCGGAATTTAAGTGGCCCTAAGTCTTTAACATTGCAAACTTTCAGAAAAAAATGCATATTTTCCGTTCTGTGCAACATTGGAATATGAACTAAAAAGAACCTGAAAGACAATAAAATTTTCTACATATACACAAAAGGGCAAGTTTTACAAATGAAAATTAAGTGTGATTATTTTGTCATGAAATGCAAAATATAATCGTTATTATATACGTTATGAATTTCTAAAGGACTTACCCGTTGTTTTTCTTCAACCTTGAATCGTGGTGGTGATGTAAATATGATGACACTATATACAATAATATTTGGTTCAGACTGTACATGGTTTGGACTGCGTCACTTCACAGTTTACACTCTGATGTGTGTGTGTGCCATTTCTCGAAGCAGTCCACCACACACAGCGCAACATCACACTTTTTACAGTAGAAAACGTGCTCCTGCTTTTCTTGTTTATAGAACAAACGGGACAACGTCTTTGTTTCGCTTTAGCTGGCCAGTGTTTTGAATGTTTCACCTCCAGTCAGCTCAGTTGGGCCCCAGATGAACTTGGCCTCCCCCGAGAAACGCCACTGGCCGTGATATTTGCCTCATGTGATTGAAGAATCAAATCAAGCACCAAAGTTTTGCGGAATTTTTTGTGCGTCATTTTTCCATCACATGACTTGTGTAACAGATATGCATTGAGAATAGTCATGTCTAGGAGGTGGAAGAATAATTTCTTCGTCCATTTCCATGTCCTCAGAGTAACGCCATAGCTGTTTACGATCCTCTCAGATTTATCCACAAAGCCCATGTGTGCATTGTAGTTGTCAATTACATGAGGTTTGATAGCATGGCCAGATTTATCTCAGAAGTTGCCTTCCAATGGAGGAGGGTGCATATTCGTCAGAACATACACATCACACTTGTCTTTCCAACAAACAACACTTAGATTCCTCTTCACTCTTGTCACAATATCCCCTTTTTTCAATTTCATCGATTTGGGCCGAATTTCTTGTGGCATTCCACACCTGTCATTGCGAACGGTGCCACACGTATTTATTTTACGCTCTAGAAGATTGTCATACAATGCAGGGGAACTGAAATAGCTGTCCATATAAAGTTTGTGTCCTGAGCCTTCTACTCTTTGAATTAGCTGGAGAACAATGCCATGGGTTGGTGTAATTTCTTCAGTTGCAAGTTGCTTTTGTTTCCCCAAATAAACAGTCATGTCATATGTATAGCCCAGAGAATCGCAAACTTGTAAATTTTTATTCCAAATCTTTTGTGTTTCTTTGGAATATACTGCTGAAAAACCACTCTTCCTTTGAACAGCACTATCACTTCATCAAGTGCAAGATGTTCCGATGGATTGTAAAGTTCACAAAATTTGCTGTTAAGATTGTTGAAAATTTTTCTAATCTTCCAGAACCTATCGTACTCTGGGTCCTCTCGATTTGGAGGAGCTTCATTCTCAAAATGCAGGAATCTCAAAATATGGAAGAAACGGTCGCGTACCATGGTGTTATGATAGAATAGAGTGTAGTACTGCTCATCTCTTGACGAATAATCTTTCAGGGTGTCCTGCTGATTGTGGCTCATTTGAATTATTATGGCCAAAAATTTTGACATTTCTTCAATTGTGACGTCAGGCGGTTGAGCAGAAGGGCCTGGAGCTTCATGGCTTGCCAAAAATTGATGAAAATATCTGTTTCTTGTACCAAGATCTGGAATATATGCTGGGAGGGAGAGGGCTCAGCATTTATATTGGGCGCAGTGGATCTGTTTATTCCACTCGGAGGACCAGTGAAATCTAGGAGCTTTGCCGAATCCCTGGGTCTTATATTGTGAAACCTGATCTCCATTCCCCCTGCCTCATTACTTGATGATGATGATGATGACATATGCTCGCGAGGTTCAATGACCTCATTGAGTTCTTCCAACTCTTCATCAGATTCATCTTCCATCAATATTTCCTCCAGTTCTTCAGCATCGAGGAGTTTTGAGTATCGGGCTCGTTTTTGAGGTTCCATCTTGGGGGAGGGGGCTTCCAGCTAAATCCTATAATTTATGATGATTGAAAAGCGAGACTGTTAGGGACACCTGTTAGGAACACTCGCAAAATTGTGATGCAGAATAATTGCAATAGCAATCGAAAAGTGCCAGTCCGCCACTGATACCGAAAGTCACAGTGACGAAGATGTCTTTACGCACAAAGTAACACTGGCTCAGTGGGTTTATACCTCTTCCGAGATACACAATAAAAATAGTATACAAAGAAATATAGGAGTCTGACGCTGACTTCCTAACTAATAACAAAATATTAGAAAATTCGCCACTGACGTCCTAACTAAGAAAACAACACTGCAAACCAATCCCTGAATGCATAACACTTCCTTGAAAGCTCTGGTAGCACTGATATGCAAGCGCCCACGAATATTTCCTCCTCTAAGATCTCAAAACAAAGCTGACTTCTATTGGCTCACCAGGTCAGAAACTGTCATATCCAAATGTAAATAGTTTCGAAACCAGTACCCTGATAAACGATTTCATTTTTCAGAGCTAACAAATAAACATCTGACATGAAGTTCATGAGTTTGTTTGGGTTTGAAACCCAAAGTCAAACTGCCAGCACTCACAGAGTAAGCATATGGCTTGCCTCTAAAAATTATAACATTCGTGGCTTGCTACTTGCTGCCAATAATTATAACATTCCGCCATTAAAGGTTAATCACACAGTCAAAATATTACACATACAGTGTTCTCTTCACAGCTGCTTACTTGCGGGTAACTCTTAACTACACTGTACTCTGCACTAATGTAAGCTAAATAGGCACAATAGATCGCTGTAGTCACAGTGCAAGGGCCAAGAAGGCCCACCCCCTATACAATGTCAGCTAAAGCAGTCATTACCAATTTGTGAACCAAAGAACATTAAACATTAAACACAGCACACAATACAGCAGACAGCACACGTAGTACAGACAAGCAGCGGCACCCACACAAGAAGACTACATTAAATAACACCTGTACAGTGTGAAAACAAGAACTAGCCGCTCCAGCACTTAGACATAGGGCGAGTAACCCTAAGAATTTTAAATTTTAAATTTAAAATTTAGTGAAAAATTTTAAAAGGTTTTAAAACATCATAACTAAAGATTTTTAGAGTGCTACTACAAGAATAACAAATTTGACGTGTGCAACATAATCTACATACCAGACATATATCAACGATGTAGACGTTGATAATACGAAGAATGTGACATTGTGTTTTTAAATGTTAAATTTTAGACTGGGTTCAGTGTGGCAACAACATTAAGAATATACACCTGATGATGGCCGATAGAGGCCGAAACATGTAGTGTAGAAAGAACAAGATCAAGGACATATAATATATATTGTTTGCACTTGGGACGGAGTTTGTATCATTTATCGTGTAGAGTGCAACAGGATGCTTAAATATAATAAAGAATTTTTTGTTAACTGAGTTTTCTCTGTATTATAATATTCTGTGTTTAATGGATATTGTCATGAATTATCCATTATTAGTGTTGTATTTATTCCTCTGTATTCATAGCCAGCTTGTTAATAGTAAACCATTGACTCACATGAGAGAGAGAGAGAGCTCAGTTTAACAATGTACAGAAATCATCAAAACTTTTACCAGAAATTATGACAAAACTCTCATCATTGAATATTATGGGTACTGGCAAAGCATTTATATTTTTCATAGGGTTCTATCGAGTCAATTATGATGAGCACAACTGGAATCTCCTAACAAATTACCTGAAGAGTGAAGATTATGAGAAGATCCCACCTGTTAATAGAGCTCAGATTTTGGATGATGCCTTGAACCTAGCCCGAGCTGGGATTCTAGAATATAGCACTGCCCTTGAACTGACTCAGTACCTGGAAGAAGAGGTGGACTATATTCCCTGGTACTCTGCGCTCAATGCCTTCTCATTCTTAAATCTCCGACTGGCAGGCACCAGCACTCATCCCCTTTTTAAGGTAAAGTAACATGATTGGCAACTAAATCATATAATTCATGTATCATATTTATAGTACAGTAGAACTTGGTTATAATGTCATCAAAGGGACCTAAAAATAGTGTCGTTATAAACGAATGTCGTAACCGAAATGGGCACTTCCACAGAAGCCTTATGTTAGTCACGTAAAAAGCTACCAAAAACTGAGTTAAAATGTTGCATTTTTTAGTGAAATACATAATTAAGTACAGACTAACGTAACATTAACGTGGAATTGCCCAAATGTGTAATATCAAAGACATATTACAGCGCTTTTCACTGACAATACACACAATATTTCACGAATCACTTTAACTTTCTCTTCAATGCTTAAAACTTTCCTTTTCATTGCCATGTTTTCGCTACTGCACTTCTCTGGGTTTAGGCAGGAACACTATAGGGTAAGTAGACAATGTGAGGTCCTGTTAGACGAGATTCTAGGAAAGGAATGCAGTTAACAACCTGCCGCGTCCTCTTGCACTATTCACGCAGTCCCACCCCACACCCTTGTTTTCGCATAAAACCCACGCTCCTCTTGCAGCCCGCGGTCGTATTCTTCCAGGACAGTCACGTCATCAAGTAGAGAAAGTGAGGGTGGGCAGACACATCATACTTTCCCACGATATCAGAGAAATTCAGGAATGAAAATGACGCTACATACGAGGTTGATGCATTTGTGCGTGTCGTACTAAGCAAGGTATAAAAAAAGTTGCTTTAGGAGGAATTAGTTCGTACCATTGAATATTTGACGCAATAGACAAGGTGTCGCAGAAACCGATGTTGCTATAACCAAGTTTTACTATATTTGAAAGTGTGCTGCTGATTTTGAGGAAGAAATTTAATTTTTTGAAATGTGAAACAGAATGCTTAAAAATGCGTATGATACAAATTTAATGCCAACTGTGGCCTTCAGCTCCCATGTGGACAGAATGAAAATATGTAATTGCTTATTTTTGCAAGTTTAAAGAAGAAAAATTCGACACAAATTGAACAAAAGAGAAGAAAGAACAGAAGCTTATTTTTCACGATACTTATTTATTTTTATATGTATATAACATAATATACAATATGATATAATTATAGAATAATAATATTATATTTATTTAAGGAGAACCATGATTTATAATATTTGTTACAGTGTGTTACAACTTGTATTCTGAAAATTAGGAAGCAGTGTTTGTAAAACAAATGTGAGCATTTATCGAGAGAACAGAAACATGTAGGACATTTAAAAAGTTCACACATTAATTATAAAGTGTGCAAGTAAAATTATATGTTCATGATACTGAACCTTCAAATGCAACATATCTCATACCTCTTTTTGTGTCTTACACTGAACTAAATTGGAAATCACTGTATTTCTAGCTTCACATTTAATGTCTTTCATATCGGTTGCACACATCTGTTTGACTCCACTACAAAGCTCGCACTGAGGTTAATCCTGTTTTCTTCTTATGCTGCAGCCCCATTTTTATGCCGGTTATATCTTCAGGAATGTTCTGAATATATCTCAAACAAAGCAGTTTTTCACTTTCTTGGAAGGAAATAGAATGAGAAAAGGAGTTATAGAGATTCTTAAAGTTCTGAGAGTGAGAGGCATTCATTAGCCAAACTATGCCAACACCACCTCACAACTTCTGTAATCCCAGAAATATATGTTATTATTTTGCTGCCCATTATACTGTATTGTGTTCTCTTTGGTGCCCCATACACGCTAATGTTCTTGCTGTGTCATGAAATTAAACTTCCAAGGATTATATTTTGAAAACTACTAAAAATATTGGATTGGATTGTAATTTAGTATATTGTAATTGTATAAACTGAAGTTTTAGTAGCTCTTATATGTAATTACAGTCCCCTGAAGATGATAGAACTCTGTCAAGACAAGTCAACTGAAGTGAACATTTTATAAAGTAGACTGAAGTATGAGTAGATACTATAGAGTTCTGACAGTGATGTATAACACACAGAGATACTGGTTTTTGGACTTTGTCCATCATCCAGATTATAAATAACTGAGAAAGAAACACAACGTTTTGGAAACTGAATCTGTTTCCATCCTCAGGTGAGGAAAGACACCTACTCTGTTGGATCCCTTAGAAAGAGCCAGCCTCAATC
Source organism: Cryptotermes secundus (assembly GCF_002891405.2). Lineage (NCBI taxonomy): Eukaryota > Metazoa > Arthropoda > Insecta > Blattodea > Kalotermitidae > Cryptotermes > Cryptotermes secundus. Next base: position 356,958 of record NW_019741299.1, on the reverse strand, counting down.
ACTGGACAACCGATGTCACAAAACGCTAAGGCTATAAATAACTAAGAAAAACTCAACGTTTCGGAAACTGGATCTGTTTCCGTCCTCAGGTGAAGAAAGACACCTACTCTGTTGGGTTCTTTAGAAAGAGCTACCCTCAATCACTGGACAGCTGATGTCACAAAACACTAAGGGACCCAACAGAGTAGATGTCTTTCCTCACCTGAAGACGGAAACAGATCCAGTTTCCGAAACATTGCGTTTTTTCTTAGTTATATGGAACCCAGACAATGGACAGAGTCCGAAAACCCAGTAGGTCTGTGGACTAAAAGTATGTAGTCCTGTGGTTTTATTACATTGACTTATCCATGAAAAATACAGTGGTAATAATGACATTATGAAAACAGAAGTTGAATATGGATTCATGCATTTCTTTTAACAGGAATATATTTTGAAATTGATTCAACATGTTTACGAGGACCTCACATATGAGGAAAGTGATGCAGATGATCATGTGACAAAACTCCTCCGCAGCTCAATCCTTCAATGGGCATGCAATTTGGATCATGAGGACTGTGTTGAAAAGGCCAAAGGAAAATTTCACGCTTTACACGAAGGGTAATTCATAACTAATATACAGTAACATTTTACTGGGAACTGAGTACTTCCAGTACTGTGGGCAGGACATCATATGTTTTGCCATAAGGACATGCAGTAAATCCATTGCCTTTCCAGCCCCCTGTGGATAAGTATAGTTCAGACCCAAAATCTACTTCACTGACACACCATAAGGACTGAAATTTACAGATCTCTAATTAAATTTATATAGAATTAATACAACAGATGCTAGAACAATTCTTCAAGTTGTCTTCCATTTCAGTAAGGATCTTATGAAGTGATGAACACTCACAAAATGTTATGCCATAGACAGGAATCTTAACTCATGGTTAAAACTACCTCTGATTACTAGTTTCATATTTGAAAAATAGTAATTAGCAAAGTCAGCTTACATATTTTATTGAAATTTATAAAATTGATTAAAAAGTAAGAAAAATGTATGCACATGAAGATGTGTAGACACCATACACAATAAGATTCCTTTCTATTATAACATAAGGAACAAGGGGCTACAACATTTTGCAGTTCTGAAAAGAAAAAGCATGTTACCATATTGTAACATATTTGTTTTTGTTTCTTATACATTTATCAGGCTCAGAAGCAGAAACTTAGAATTTAATTAGCCTGATTACTTGATAAGATGAAAGTCACAGAGATAGTCAAGAAATTCCCCACCTTTTATGGAGGTCAAAGGTTATTACTGTGTTTAGAAGAGTCCACCATGTGGCCCTGTCCTGAGCCAGATGAACCCAGTCCATATACTTTGACGCTTCCATGCTTAAGGTCCATTTTAGCTTATGGTGTAGTTCATAAATCCTTTACATCAGTCTGTGTGTCTGTATATGTATCCCCTTACATCGCTAGGCAGTGGTTCAGTAAAAACATTACCATGGCAATAAATACACACACAACAATAGATTAAGTGTTGGATGTGTTGTTTTCTGTGTGAGTCATATCATATAAAAAACTAGATGATTAGCTCTTACCAGAACTTCTAATGAAGCAAAATTACCACTAGAATTCATATGCGGAAGCTAGTAAAGATAGGGCATGATGTGCGGTACCGAACATGGACTGAGAGAGGCCTTGTATATACATTCATGTAATAACTTGTAAAATGAAAATATATTGTACATTGTAAAAGACCCATCCTCTCACCAGAGAAGGGGCCCCACATCAACAAACCCGCAACTGTCTGACAGAAACAAGAATCTGGTCTTAAGTCCAAAATGGCTGCTTGATGCCAAGACAGACTGGCCATCAGTCGTAACATAACTTTAACTTAACTTTAACTGGAACTTCTTGCAATATTATACTCCCATCTGTGCCAGGTGTCCCAAGTGGTTTCTTACCTTCAGAATTTTTGACTAAAATATTGTCACGTGTTGGGTGTATAACGGGACAAATAATTTTACGCCTTATTTGATATAGTGAATTTTATTTCACATTCACTCTTACAATCACACAGTTTACAATCTCAACATTACTGCCATCAGCAGTGTCACAAATACTAGACTGCAAATGGTAGACTACAATTGACTGGTTGACTGCCTGGCTAACTCGTAACTACCTCGTAGCTCGAGAACTCGTAACCGGCTAGATTCTAACTGAATAGTTTTCACTGCTCCTTATTTAGCCTCGTTCCGGACGACACAGAGAACAGCCAAGTAACAGGCACCACTGTTGCCTGGCGCCATGTTGCTAGCAACGCTGTCGGGAGTTGTTTACGGTTGCATAGCAACCGCGGCATCCCTTGGCCACGTCACTGCTGGCGGGGTAGGGGAAGGGGTGTTGACTTGCCTGCTACCTTAGTAACAACAGCGATCCGATGGTGTTACGTCACTGCTGGTGGGGGGAGGGGTGTCCTGCATAGTGCAACACGTCACAATATTGTATGTATTTATGTCTCTCCCATACATGCTACATGCTCTCTCCATGTCTTCCTCTTTAGTTTGATTAACTATAGTGATAATTGGTGAAGAGACAGATTATGAAATTCTTTATTGTTAAGTATCCTCTGTCCTCTTGTTACTTCCCTTCCTATGATTCAAACATTCTTATCAGCAGTCTGTCTCAAACAGTGTCAGTCTCTGTGAGATTTAAGGTTCTTACTGTGGTAACTATGAGGAGCACTGACCTCTACAATGTGATGCTGTGTAATCAAAAAGAATTTTATTGAAGTTTTTGAAGTAATACAGCCAAACTGCTACTAGATTACATGGTGTCACATGCAAGAAGATGGTACTTTCCATCCTTGATATATGTTCTCTTCCCCCCCCCCTCCCAATGAGAGTTATACACTAAATTTCAAACCCTCACAATATGGCAGGTAAAATGATATTTTTGTATACTTTAATATTTTGTGTTTGTGGATAGGAGATGAGAAGATGTCATATTGTTAACTGAAAGCTAGCAATCATTCTCAAAATTCGGTCTCCTTTCCATGTATTTCTAAATCTAATTTTGATTTTAATAGAGGGCATTCTGGTCTGTCACGCTATTTGACATTAAATGAAGAACGGCAGTATCAAGTTCAACCAAATTGGTTTCACTTAATAATGTTGTGTACTTAATTTTGATTTGTTGCTGTTGCTCCCAACATTTTGGTAACTATCTTTATGTTATGATTATATATATCTCAGTACTGAACTTCATAAGCTAATGTGTTTGTTTTTCAAATGACAGTTCTAGCATCAAACCTAACCTGCAGAGTGTCACTTACTGTACTGCACTTCGTCATGGAGGAGAAGAGGAGTGGAATCTTCTGTGGGATAAGTACGTTAAATCAAACTTTGCTACTGAGCAGAGCCTTATCCTAGGAGTCTTAGGATGTACAGCACATCAGGAACTCATTAACGAGTAAGTTGCATGTTCCGATTGAAATGAAAAGATAAAATATTTGTGTGGTAATAGAGTTTAGGCTGGTCACGGTAGCCGAGCAGTCTAAGGCGTGTACTGTCTTCGCTCACTTGGAAACCGGGATTGTGGGTTTGAATCCCACTCAGGGCATGGATGTTTAGTTTGTGTGTGTGTGTGCGTTTTTCTGTGCTTGTGTACAGGTAGAGGCCTTGTGACAAGCTGATCACCCACCCAAGGAGTCCTATTGAATGTGTAAGATCTAGAAAACCGAAGTGAACGGAGAAGTTCATGGAGGTAGGCCTAGGCCCACTGGGGCTGTATTGCCAAGGAGAAAAAAAATAAGAGTTAGTATCCTAAGACAGGTATGTGCAGCTCTCAGACTGCAGCCATATCTTTTTGTCCTAAAATCTGCAAAGACTTTGTTTGACATTATTTGTCATAGTATGAATTCACATTCCAATATAATAGAAGAATTAGCTGCACTGTGTAGTAGAATATAATCAGACTTATAATATTGGCTGCACTGAGGAAGAGAAATGGATTGATAGCATCAACTGTTCAAGTTCTGGTACAATGCTTATATTAAGAGATCACAGACAATATGGAGAAATGATGAGAGAAAATTAATATCAGCAGAAATACTTTATGAGGGGGTCTGTAGCATACATCTTTTCAGGCCATAAAGGAACTGAAGAAATTATGAGAAAATACAAGTTTTCATCCTCCTTGACTTGAACAATCTAATTATACTAGGCAAAGAGAATGAGTTTTGAAACTCCACATTATGCCATTTTCTCCAACCCCCTGACACTACATCCCTCTTCAGCCCAAATATTCTTCTCAGCACCCTGCTCTCAAACACCCAAAGTCTATGTTGCTCCCTTAATGTCAGAGACCAAGTTTCACACCCATATAAAACCGCAGGAAAAATTATAGTGTATACTAGTTTTTACATTTTAGACAACAGGCGAGAAGACAGAATGTTCTGGACTGAATGGTAGCAAGCAGTACCTGAATTCAGTCTTCTCTTAATTTCGTGCTCAATCAAATTTTGATTTGTTACTGTCATTCCAAAATATTTGAACTGCCACGTTTTCAAAGGATCTCTTAGCTATATTTATGTCATTATTTTCCTCTGCATTCTGGTAACGAGACAGAAACATATTAGTGTACTTGGCTTTGTCTACATTTACTTCTAGACCAATCATCTTATTAGCATCAGCTAGAGTTTCTGTGTTTTTCTTTATGGTCTCTATGCCATCTTCCAGCAGATTCACATCATCAGCATAGACCACCAGCTGATGTATCTCTTTGAATTTCAGTCCAATATGGTTTTCCTGGACTTTCCTAATGACATTTTCTAAAGCAAAGTTGAAGAGCAAAGACTAGTTTAAACCTATTTAATAAAAATTAATTAAAATTTATAACCATAACTTGCACTATTGGATGAAAGTAAGTGAGTAAAGGTACCCCTGTAACAGGCCGTGGAGGCCCATAAGGTTGTGAGATGTTGAGGTTCCCACATTTTCTAGACAGTCAGCTCATAGAAGGAGGTAGGGTGGATGTCAAAACTTAAATTGGCCAGCAGTGGTTTGGTATTTTCAAACTTTGTTTGATCTTTGAAAAAAGTAACAGAGGTTGTACTAGGCTGCAGATTAATGATATATGAAGATGGACACTCCTCAAAACTTTTATAATTGACAGAAGATTTCAGCAACTGATTGGTGATCATAGAAATACAATTGGAGGGATGAATTTAAAGAACTAATATTATTACAGCACCCCCACTCTTCCTCTGTAAGATTATACACAAATCTGGAATTGAAAATATTATGAATATGGGAAAGGTTCAGATTTCCAATTGTTAGAAAATTATATTTTGCGTTAGTCTGAGCTGACTTCAAAAACAAAAGGGTAAATTTTCTGCAGTCATCTGTATGTATAAAATAACTTCACTTTCTTCAGTGAATTGCCCTGAAATTTAATAATGGCTGACCTCACTACACTTCACAATTTTAAACCATGCTCCAAATTTAGATGCAGAAAACATATTCTCAAGTAAGATTTGAGGTTTTCACGGTGGTGACTGTGAAGAAAGCAGTCTTCTGGGATGTGGCACCGTGTAGATGTGTTAACCGAAGTTTCGGAGGAACAAGCAGTCTTCTTGTACCAGTTCTCACAGTCTCTTCACTTGTGGATTTTCTTATTTTTCTTTCGTCCCTGAAGATGGAGGTGATACATTCCTCTGAAACGTCACTTAACACCACATCTACACGATGCCACACCCCAGAAGACTGCTTTCTTCAACATATTCTCACATTTCTGGTTTGATAAAACTTAATATCAGAACTTCTTGATAAGATCAAACACATTGTAACATCATCTAATTATGACTGCCACTTTATTTGTTGATGAAATTAATCTTTTAATATCGTTCATCTAAAATTGAAACTGAAACTGAAATATGACAGCACAAATATTCTACTGTTATTGAAGAGTTGCAAGACTGTCATACACATCCAAAAGTCCTTTGATTGGTGTGGAAGGAGACGAAAGGTGACACACAGACTGAGTTAATCCATTTGTCTCGGTGCTCTGGTACGTTGTCACAAAGGCATTTATGCACTTATGTCTCATATGAAAGTGCTCAATGATACATGAGAGCTGTATGCAAGAACATAATTCATTTCACTGCATTAAATGCTTCATTCATTCATCAGTAATCTGTCAGATGACAGGTCCACAGTCTCTTCCAAAACAGTTCCTCCACTTAATGCAATCTCAAGCTTTCTCCTTCCATTAAAATATCCTATTCTGTCCCCAAGGTCATCCAGCATCTTCTTACGTCTTCTTCCTCGTCTTCTATCCGCCCCTCCGGCTTGTTTTGTCTCCAGAGGAAACATCTTGCATACATGGTATCTCTGTTTTTGGAAAGAGACTATCCAGGAAAAGTGATAATATGGTAGTTTTTCCATTTGCTTTCTACATCACAGTACAACAGTCATTCAAACCACTCTGGTCACGCCTGTTGTTATATGAACTTGAACCATCTCGAGCATCATTTGCTCTGTGCTTTAAGTCGCTACTGATGACGCTGCTTCTGGCATCAGTTTTTGGTTTTTGGTGTCTCTCTTCGTCTGATGCCTACCCCTTGACCTGTCCAGCAAGGGAAGCCCTGCCAGTAGCTACGCTACTGCTGGTATAGCTCTCAGGGTCCTTGGCATACTCAAACTCACCACGATAAGTTGGAGACACCAACGAGGGGTTTAAATGCTTATGTTACATAAAAGCAAATGCTTGTAATCACAACAGCATGCATTTAAGGTTAAAGACAAGAGTTAGTCCACTGACTGAATCCAAGATATGAGACCCTTGCAGACATTCTCTTTAATATTGCAGGTATCTGAAGAAGTCAATCACAGATAATGGAGACATTCGAAGACAAGACGCAGCAAGTGTGTTCTCTGCTGTGTACTCCAACCCTCAGGGATTTCAATTTGCTTTTGACTTCCTTCGAAACAGTTATGGTGATATTGTTAACTTGTAAGTAAATAACAAAGTTGTTAGATTTTAGAGCCATATGGTAGTGACTGTTATCTTCTGGGACATGATACTGTGTAGTCTGACAGAAGTTTACTACTGTTTCTTTGAAATATACTACCACCATCATCAGGGTTCGAAAATAAGCGAGGCTATCAGCAGGAAGTAGAGTGTGTTCTGTTTGCTGATTGCTTGCTTGTTTGCTCAGCATATCTTGAATTCTGAAAATGGAGGTAGTACATTCCTCTGAAATGTTAGTAAACTTCTATCAAACTACATCCGTTTCTCATTCTCCCAAGTGACTTTCGTTGCTTAGGTTTTTCAGACAAAACTGATGTGATATATTTAAAGTTTTCATGGCAATGAAAATTAAGATTGTGAGCCTCTGTGCTCTAGTGGTCAGAGTTCCTGGCTACAGATCCTGAGGTGCAGGGTTCGATTCCTGGTGGTACCAAATTTTTTGAAAAGTGGTGGGTCTGGAACGGGGTCCACTCAGCCTCATGACTATAATTCAGGAGCTATTTCAAGGAAATAGAGGCTCCGGTCTAGAAAACCGAAATTAAAGGCCTTGGGGATTTGTTACACTGACCACGCTACGCCTTCTATCCACTAAAGTTTACTTTTACATTTATTTTCACTTCATGGATCCAATCATCTCCCTGTAGGGCTGGATATAAAACATGTCACATATCATAAATTCAGGATGACTACACATCATTCGTCCTTTGTCCAATAAAATATATAATCAGGCCTCTCAGAGATAGCTGAAATTGTCAGGACAACACAAATGGGTCATGGAAAAACCACAGTCAAATTCACGCCTTGTCATTACACACACACACTGGCAAACCATATCATTAAAACAGTTACAATTATAAAATATTAAAATTCATAAGAAAAACAGACATCATACATACTACTACACTTACAGCAAGCAAGTCTCAACAATATATAATTCACGCACACAGACCATTTATTAACTCTTAACTTTTGAGCCCCTTGCATGCTCCACAAATTCATCAATAGAGCGAACTACGTTACTTTGCAAATAATTTCGTAAAACAAACCTAAATTTGAAGAAAGCAGTCTTCTGGGATTTGGCACCGTGTATATGTGGTGTTAACTTCTTTTTATCATTTTTTAAAGCTGTGATATTTGACAGCAGAGTGTTAAATAGCTTGACGCCTGAATGATACACCCCTCTCTGATAGGATGATCAGTGTGTTGAAGGTATATGAAGGTGGTCGTTCCTTCTGGTACCAATGACATAGAGTTATTAGTTTGAAACTTATCCAAATTATTAACAAGAAATATCATCAATGAGAGCAAATATACACATGGGATTGGTAGTATGTCGAGCTTTTCAAATAAATCTCTACATGTATGAGTTGGGCCCACTCCCATCATTATTCTTATTATTATTTTCTTTTGTATAACAAAGACCTTATGACTGTCTAATGTATTTCACCATTGAATTGTAATATGCATAATATACAGCTTTAAGACTATTTATATTTAATATATAGGATAATTTACGCATTAGAAAACAAACTGCGCTCAACTGGTGAAGCAAAAAATCGATATGTCGCTTACAAGTTAGATGATTGTCCAGCTGCACTAACTTCGCTGACGCGGTCGCATAGTCGGTATAGTTCGCTTGCAGACTCAAGCCACAGAGTTTGTTTTGTTTGTTTATTTGTTTGTTTGATGATCTGAGTTATGTGACAATGTAATTTTGTGGGTGTAGCTACTTCTGCCCTAAATGTAGAGGCAGGAGGTTTCTCCGTAACAACTGACCTACTATGGCATGAAACAGTATCAGAGTCCAGAAGACCACACTCTTAGAATGTCATATGAATTTCTTGTTTGCCCCATCAGTGCTACATGCCCTCTCCATCTCAACTTCCTTGATTTGAGGTAAAGGTAAAATTTTCCCTGTGCTCAGTTAATCAAGCACTATGACATGAGGAAATATAGGGAAAATTTCACAGCTCGTATGGCTTAATAAAGTTCAGCCTGTCACTAAGATCAGAAGTTTCATTAGCAGTTACATTAATTACCCAAGTTACTTCAAGTCGTATGTTCCGTATCAGGCCGTGCCATAGCTCAAGTGGTTAGTCGCTGGCTACACACCGTGGCGGCCCGGGTTCGATCCCGGGTCTGATCAAGTGGGATTTGTGGTGGACAAAGTGGAGCTGGGGCAGGTTTTCTCCGAGTACTTTGGTTTCCCCTGCCAATCTTCATTCCACCAATTGTTCCACAATCACCCTCACCTATCAGCTGGGGCTGGTACAATAGGCCAGAAGTGGCTGCAGTACAAGGGGCTTAGTCCCACCCCACTAGCAATAAAAAAAAATAATGTTCCATATCTAGTTTATGGCATAATAAATTATAATTGAAATATTTAATTATAGTACAGTGTTAGGGTTCAAGTCTTCACTAGGAGTGTAAACGTGGGTGCCGTTAGAATTTCTTTCATATGGGCAGCTAGTTTTCCAAGGGGGAAGTCAGACTTTGGCTTAGAAACATATGTTTGACCTATTTTAAGCCATGTCATTACTGATTGCCTTAGAGTATTCAGTTTATATGTTTCTAAAAATAATTGTAATTTCCAGTATTAATATTTAATATATTTACTTCCTTTTTCAATTTTTATTTGTTCCAAAAATCCAGATTTTGAACATTCCTGGCTAACACTCATGGGTGTAAATGAATGTGACTCTCACTTGTTCCATTTCTTTCCCTAATGCTGTGTAGTCCATTGAAAGTAATCCAAAATTTCATATGAATATGTCACCTCCATCTTCAGGGTCAAAGAATAGGCCAAACACAAAACCAGTGTGTAAAACCAGGCTGCAAGCTTTCATGCTGGATTCTTCTTCAGCTTATTCTTTGACCCTGAAGATGGAAGTAACATGTCCTCTGAAACATCAGATGACTTTCAACAGACTACATAGCATTATATCCAGAAGGTATAACTCTTCATAACCACCAATGGGAGAACCTAAAATGCTATATAATGTTCATTTAAATATTATAAAATCACCACTCACCTCCAAACAGCTGCTTGTTTAGGAATATATGGGGCTTTACTTCAATTCCCCTCTATTACATCTTCATGGTGTAGTGTTTACCTCCTGGTAAATGTTACTGCCACAGTAAATATTCATCAGCTTGAGCCGTGCATGGACCGGCTCGTGTAATGAATGACGTCATGGCTTCCAGCCATATCTTCCACGCTACCCTTTCTTTCACGATCCTAAGGTCACCCCCTCCTTCTCTCCTGAAGACCATGTGATTTCCCCTTCCCTTCTACCCCTGTGTCTCGGGAGGAAGTAGGTTGGAGAGCGAGGTCGGAGTCTGATAAATGGATCCACTTGGGTAAGCACATCTGACGGTGCAGCCAGGGATATTTTCTAAATTTCAGTTCAGAGGGGTCTTGTTCCAAAATTGCGTTTCGGCATACTCTGGGTCTGGCCACAGACGTTGGGGGCTTACAGTCGCCAGCTGTTGGGGGGATAGCGTGGCGGTACAACACGAGTTAGTTTTTTTAATCAACATATTGTAACATGTACCCTCTCTGAGGGTAACCGGGCCCCAGCCGGCTGCTTGTAGGGTTCCAATAGCGCATATTTGCTTTACCTCTGCCCGCATCTCAACTTTGTGGCAGTGCGCACATTGCTCTTGGCAGGGTCGTCTAGAAAGGGCTTCGGCGTTTTTGTGTTTCCGGCCCTGACAATGCTCTGAAATAAAGTGGTACTCCTGTAGATGCTGTATCCAGCCCGCAGTTTGTCCTTCTAAGTTCTTGAAACTCATAAGCCAGGTAAGCGCAGAGTGGTCCGTTCGCAGATGGAACTGTTGTCCGTAGAGGTACTTGTGGAAATGTTCCAGTGTCCTCACTATGGCAAGTAGTTCTCGACGGGTGACGCAGTAGTTTCTCTCTGCTTTGTTTAGCGTCTTGCTGAAGTAAGCTATGACATGCTCTTGTCCGTCCTGTATTTGAGAGAGTACTCCTCAAATTCCGACATTACTTGCATCTGTGTCCACAGTGAATTTCTCTCCTGGCTGTGGGTAGGCAAGAATAGGGGCAGCACATAGGGCACCCTTTAGTGTTTGAAAAGCGGTCTCCACTTCTGGAGTCCACTGGAAGGTTTGTCTCTCTTCTGTTAGTTTTGTTAGTGGTTTCGCAGTGTTGGAAAACCCTAAAATAAACCGCCTGTAATAAGTGCATAGCACCAGAAAGCTCTTAATTTCACGTTTATCCTTTGGGGTCGGCCATTCTCACACAGCTTTCAACTTTGTCTTGATGCCGCATGTGGCTAGGAAGCAAGTGACTTGTATTCAAATGCCACTGGGCCAGTGAAACTGGGCAGGTTGTTGAGCTGATGCCACAAGGTAGGGTGGAGAAACTCAGCCATGTTTATTCTATCTGTATATATATTTTTGTGTATTTTGTCATAACTTATTTTTTATGTTTATTAAACATTATTGTTATTTTTGGGCCTGTCATTGACTTCAATAATGATTCTCCACTGCGAGCTTGGTTTCCCGTGACGATCTTAGGGAGCATTGTAAATGACGCGAGGGCCAGTGACGACGAACTGCTCCCGACTTCACCGACGCTTGGTGGTGGTAGGGTGAAGACAGGAGTAGTATCAGTTCAAGCTAGTGATTTTGATTCATTATCAGGCTGGTACTTTTTCATTTTTCCTTTGTCACTTGTTTTAAAATGAGGGTGTGAAACTTGGTCTCTGACATTAAGGGAGGAACATAGACTGAGGGTGTTTGAGAGCAGGGTGTTGAGGAGAATATTTAGACCAAAGAGAGATTAAGTCACAGGAGGTTGGAGAAAACTGCATAATGAGGAGCTTCATAACTTGTACTCTTCTCCAAGTATAATTAGAATGATCAAGTCGAGGAGGGTGAGGTGGGCAGGTCATGTAGCACGAATGGGGGAGAAAAGGAATGCGTATAGGATATTGGTGGGAAAGCCAGAAGGAAAGAGACCACAGGGAAGACCAAGGCGTAGGTGGGTGGACAATATTAGAATGGACCTTAGAGAGATAGGATGGGATGGTATGGATTGGATAGATCTGGCTCAGGATAGGGACCAGTGGAGGGCTCTTGTGAACACGGTGATGAACCTTCGGGTTCCATAAAATGCTGGGAAATTCTTGAGTAGCTGCAGAATTGGTGGCTCCTCAAGAAGGGCTAACCTCCATGAGTAAGTAAGTAAGTTTAAAATGAGTACCAGACAGTGATGAAACATGTATTCTTTATTTTTTCAGTTATGGGACTGGTGTAGCAAGTGTTCTTACTGGAATAGCAGCACGAATTACTACTCAAGAACAGTTGACTGAGGTTTGTGTATTTCTTCATTCTTATGTGAAACTAGAAAGCATGCAAGTAGTTACTCTGTTTATCTGTTTGCTGCATGTTAGTGGCACAGTAGGACAAGGCCAGCACAACGCTTAAATGTCACCCCAAGCAAACAAAAATTCATGCCAAGAAGTACTTGGCAATGCCATAACTAGGGTCCTTTGATGCTGACTTCTCACTGTAGAGGCTGGGTTCAGTCCAGGGGTGCTCTGTTCAGAATTTGTGGTGGATGAAGTGAATCTGGGGTAGGTTTCTCTCCAAGCATGTTTTTTTTTGCACCATAAATCATTCTGCCACCAGGGTTTGACACACATTTCAGTACCAAGGTTGCTATAATAAGCCCATTTGTGGCTGCAGTTTGAAGGGAGTGGTACTGCTTTACTCACAAATAATGTACATACACGTATATGAAATATGGGATCAGTTGTGATTAAATAATTTGAAATTGAGAGTCTCATGCCAGTATATATATCAGAATTTTTAAGACAAAGACAAAGAAAGTGGAAGCCAGGATATTTGCTCACGAAGTTATGTTTAAGGAAGCGGCCTCCGTAGTCTAGGGGTAACGTTCCCACCTCATGACTCAAGGTGCGTGGGTTCAAACCCGGTGGAGGTCGTGGAATTTTTAAGGGCAGAAAAATTCAGGGAACAAGGCCTCCGGGAGGGACTTTAAGCCGTGTCCCGTGTCGTAGATTTACGGCATGTAAAAGATCCTCATGTCTCTAGGAGACCTCTGAGCAAAATTAGGCAAAGTTTCCCACCCAAGTAGAGTCCAATTCCTCGGGTAGATGGGGAAGTATCAGGGACCACTGCCAGAGAGGGCCAACCTCGCTGGCAGAACGGGGATGATAGCGAGCACCAGTACTGGAAGGGCATGGCGACAGTAGGAATTAAAGGGGGACGCACAATAGACTAATAACTAGTCGCAGTGCATGGGGAAACCTACTCCCTCCAATAATGATAATAATAATAATAATATGTTTAAGGAGCTCACAGCTATTTTCTAATTACCATAGAGTATTCAGGATATAAGAAATACTTTTAGAAAATAATCTCAATTTTGGGTAATCTCATAAAAGTAAAAAGTAAAGCTATCTCTATACCAGGCCGTGAAGGCCTGTAGGGTTGTGAGACGTTGAGGATCCCATACTATCTAGAAAATTGGCTCAAAGATGGCGGTAAGGTTGTCGGCCTTACGCACCGGCCGTGCTTTACTCCCCAGGAAAATTATTTAATTAATTCCTGGTACTCATTTCTGTTAGAGGCTGAGTAAACCCCAGGGCCTAGTGTGGCTGGAAGGATTAGTAAAATTCCATTTTTATTTAAATTTCAATTTGTACCAGTAATCCAGGGCTGAGGGAGTGCCTGCCTTGCCCCTCTCCCCTTCCAGTCAGCCATGTATAAAGCCACAAGAGGAGAATTCTGAAGGTAACTACACCTGAAAACATTTCATGATAAATATATGTACTTCAGACACTCAAGCAAGTGCCAATTAACATTTCACTCATATACAACTAAACTGATTCAGTTTTATAGTGTGTCAGAATGCCTATTTGGAAATCAACCCCGCTTTCACCTCTTTTTGCCTATAAATTCATATTGAGTGCAGACTGAGAGATTGTTTTATTATCTGTTGAATTGTTAACACATTTTAATAAAATGTTTCTAGACTTTTATTTCCAACCTTGTTCCTAGCAGCAACAAAAAATAAAAAAAGAGCTCTTTGAAATGGAAAATATAGAACCACTCCATCTGTTGTTCCTATACCTGAACTACTATAAAGGACATCAAAGAAGGTATACTGTTCATTGTATGATCATAAAGTGGCAGGAAATTTGTAAAGTTGGTGGTGTCTGGCATCAAAGTTTTACCACATAGGTTCCCTGTCAGAAACCTATGTGGTGAAACTTTGATGCCAGACATCTTCTAACAGAGGACAAAAAAGAGTAAGTGGCATTCAAGAACATTTGATGCATGGAAGTTGCTGTATGCATTTATGAGAAATATTTTCATATTGAAAAATACCTAAAATGCAAGATTTTAATTCCTGAATATCCACGCTTTGTGATAAAGTAAAATTTCTTGTGAAATGAGTCAGGATTTAATTATTATTACACCTCTCATCATACAGATTTCTGTATTTTCCCACTCTTAACAGTTTGAAAACTTCATTGAACACAACGAGCTGGGTGCAGCCACAGAAGCAGCACGAAGGGCTGTGGAATCTGCTAAAGAAAATCTTGCCTGGGTTGAAAAATATGAATCCGAAATTAATTCATGGCTGGTGTCATTGACAACGGTGGAGCCGACGGAACCGCCCACCGCGTCGCCGCCGACTGAAACGCCCACCGCTTCGCCGCCAACGGAACCGCCCACCGCGTCGCCGCCGACTGAAACGCCCACCGCTTCGCCGCCGACGGAACCGCCCACCGAGTCGCCGCCGACTGAACCGCCCACCGCGTCGCCGCCGACGGAACCGCCCACTGCTGCGCCCCCAACACCGACGGAAGCGGCGACGCCATCAACAACGGGGGAGGCAAGTTCTGTATCACTTAGTCCTGTTCTCTGCATTACTTTATTCTGTACCATTCTGTATCAGATTGTAACGGTTTTTAAAGTGAAATGAAATGTGGCTGTATCTCTGTAATACAGTGACCACTGACCTTTATGTTTCATGCTTGCATTATGTCTTGACATAGTTGAACCACTTCAGCAGGCATTTATATTTGCAATAGTGAAATTAAAAGAAATCAGTTTAATTTTATTAAGACATATTTTTGTTTCTCCAAGAAATCAGTTTCAGTTACATGTTGAGTTAAATTGTTTCAAAATTAAAGTTGGGTTAGGTTAGTTTTATTTAAGTTACTTAATTTTTATATTTGTGCTGAGTGTTGGGACCTGTATGAAACGTTAATTTTATGAGATCTTTGTTGGTATGTTCTCAATTACCCATGAAAGATGCAGAAATAATAAAAAATGACGGCAAATCCAAGATAATCTTCAGGTGTGTCATAAGACCATTGTGATTGTTGCATATACATAGCATCCAGTTTGCACGATTATCCTGAAAGTGTGTGTGGAACATGAAATGTTTGTTTTCTTTTATTCTGGAACTTTTGGTTATAAATTATTTCATAACACTTCCAATTTTATGTGAATTTACAGTTATATTCACAGAAACTTTGATCGATAAATTTTAATTAAATGATTAAAGGAAACATCAGTTTTGAAAAGTTCCTTTGCCCATGGAAATTTGTGGTTTGTGGTTTCTCATGTCTGTGAAGATACATAATTTTTAAGTGGGATGTTTTCATCTTTTCATTTCCGGTTTTCTTTTTATATAACACTGTAGTTAGCTGATTTCTTCTCCAAATTGTACAAGGCAAATTATCTCCAAATGAGTCACTACAGATGTAGTTCATACAGCTTTCAGTAAATGGTTGAATCCTCAAGCTGACATAGGCATTGTATAACAAAAGTGGAATTTGAAATAAATCTCATAATATAAATGAAAAATTTAAAGTTGAATATCAATATTTAAAACTACATATAAAGAAATACAGATATCTGCCAAATATCTGTATTGAGTTAGAGAAAGGAAACATATGGCAATTGAGTCCAGTCTGGGGAATACTGTGTTTTATCACTAGTAGGCTGCAGAAATGTAAGAAGCAACCAACATTTTTAGATCTCCCATATGTTTCCCTTCTGTCAGGAAAATATTCTGGCCCACTTACAAGGGCCATTTTTCTCACAGTTTCACTTTTCTCTCTGAAAACAATATTGTGTCCAGGGCAAGAGTAATATTTTCTTAAAATTCAGTTTTCCATCAGTGATGGAAAATGGATTGTGCCTTTTAAAATTTCTGTTTTCCTACCCAAAATTACCATTGGCCTTTATCAGGCTCCATTTCCTTAACCTTTCTCCAGGGTCTCAGCAATCACTTTCTTTGAGACCTACCTTTATAACCGAACCAGTTTCTCAACCCACTCATTTCAGCCCTGATGCTAGAGACAGCATGTTTCTCCAAAACGTTGGTGTTCACTCACAGGAAAACGCAGTGCCACAACTTATAGGACTATAATCTGAAGAGCGTATTGAATTGTAAGAATTGTGGTATACAAATACTTTTCATTACATGAGTTTAAAGTTGAGAACACAAATTTCAAGACTGACGTCTATTATACTACTTAGGTCATACTGAAAGTTATGAGCAACAATTTTTTGTAAAGTAACATGCTTTATTATTGACAAACCAAATACACCACCTCAATCTACAGACCTTTCTTTATTTTTCCACATAATCGCCACTTCTTTGTACATATTTCTCCCAGCGTTCTGGGAGTTTGAAAATTCCCCTTCTGTAAAATTCCATTCCACCCATCCGAAGACACTGATGCGCTGCTTTCTGAATTTAGCGTGCTTATGGAAGTGTGTGCATGGGTGCGAGCAGTGTTCGAAGATGGGTGAAACATTTTAAAGATGGGAACACCAGCATCGAAGATGAGCCTCGGAGCGGTCGTCCTCGAACAACCTCAACTGAACGCAACAAGGAAAGAGTGGATGAGATCATTCAAGATGACAGGCGTGTGACTGTGGACACAATAGCCCGAAAACTTGGTATAGGGCACAGTGCAGTACAGGAGATGATTGAAAGCTTGGGCTATAGGAAAGTTTGTGCTCGTTGGGTCCTGCGGTTATTGACTGAAGAACAGAAAGGTCACATTGGAAGCAATTGCAAAGATGGGGTGGGAAGTTCTTCCACACCCCTCCTATAGCCCTGATCTGGCACCCTCCGACTACCATCTTTTCAGATTTGTGAAGGATCAGCTGCGTGGACGTTTTGAGAAAAGGGAGACAATTCAGAAAGCAGTGCGTCAGTGTCTTTGGATGGCTGGAACAGAATTTTACATAAGGGGAATTTTCAAACTCCCAGAACACTGGGAGAAATGTGTACAAAGAAGTGGCAATTATGTGGAAAAATAAAGAAAGGTTTGTAGATTGAGGTGGTATATTTGGTTTTTCAATAATAAAGCATGTTACTTTACAAAAAATTGTTGCTTGTGACTTTCAGTATGACCCTTGTATAAGCAAAACTGAATCATAACATGCCATGTTTCATATGTGTAAGATAAATAAGGAAACTTTTAATACAATATGAGTATATTCATTTTAATTGGGGCTGTTTTCTTTTGTAATCAATAAGTAAGTATTAGACTGAAACATAAAAAAAAAATAAGACTGACATTAATTTTCCAAACATATCAGTCAAGAAATTTCGATTTTGACCAGTACCAATTCATAAGAAAGCCTGGTTTTGACGGAACTCTTTAAGTGGACTTTTCTATGTATCCCATAAACCCTCTTCACACATTCTATTAAAATTTGATATGGGACACCTACATTAACTTGTATTGCATTACTACCATTTTTAAGCAAGCACAGTATTAATTCTCAACTACTGCTGTACGTAATGTTGTGAACTATATTACGGAGTATACCCTTTCCAGCTGTTTCCCATTCCATATACTAGAGATTTAGTTATCTTATAAAATGAGAAATAAATACAAAATATACTTGTGAGTCAGTAGTTTATTTTATTAGTCTCCAGAATCATTCACAATAATAAGTGTGCTCTAAATTATATATAGAAAAAATCGGTCATGTCTACAGTTATTGTTTATATGACACCACAGAAGAATCTCTCAGACATTGTGCCCCCTCATCCTCAATATCACTAGTAATACATAACAGTAAAATACAAGAGTATGATAATATTGCTGTCTGTGAGACACTAAATAACTGATATGTTTTGTAATATCATATTCTACTTGTTACACAGGGATAAACCTGTTAGCAAAAAATACAGTGAAACCCCCATTTAAGGTTTTCTGAATACCTGTGGGTGTGAACATCAAATTCAGGAAAACTTAAATGGGAATAATTTAATATTGAATTTAATCACATGGGATCACTGAAATTGATTTAGGAAAAACCTTAAATTGAACATTAAATGTGGGTTTCACTATATGCAGATTATTCAGTAAAAGAGCATGTATCATAACACATTACATCATAAAGCAGTATGAGTGTACATTGAGAGAAGGCTGGTGACAATCTCATTTTCTTTTTAATTGGAAAAATATTTGAACTATATGCAGTTTGATACTTCATGGCATGAAGGAGAAATAGATTTGGATAATCTGTGATCTAATTCAGTATTTCATGGCAAAAGAATGCTGAAAGTGTGTGAACTATGAAACTGGTATATCATGGTGGGAAAATTTGGAAAATATGTCAACTATGCAATTTGATATTCCATCGTAACATAAGGGGTATATCACATGGTTACCCCTAAGTTAGTGAATTGTTACTTGATTAGCATGTCCCCATTTCATAGCTTCCGCATATCCACAATCAGCCAGATGAAACAGTAATGCTTTTTACTTCCCGCTACAAGAATGAAGGCTCAATGTATACATGCAGTCCAAGCTGCATGTATCAAAAGTGACAGTCAGATATGGCAGAATTTAAAATTACATGCAAAGCTGAATTTTTTAATTTAAACATTTGATGGTAGTAAGTTTAAAAATATACTGGGTATAACTATAAGGTGGGGACAAACTTTGTGCATAAATTCCACAAAACAAAAGAAGAAAAAATATCTATATCAACACATGTCCGTAAACATTTAATTTGTGAGTTACAGCTGAAAGTGTACATTTATAATAAATGCACACTTCAGCACGTCTCACCATCGACTGCCACATCTGTTCAGAGATGACAGGGTAATTGCGGATAATCTGATAGTCATCCACAATGCGATGGTGAAGTGCCTCTTCATTGTCAACAGGATCTGCATGCACAAGGGGTTTTAGGTGCCCCCACAGGTAAAAATCCAGAGGATTTAAATCTGGTGAGCATGGAGGCCATGCAGTGGCTCCTCCCCTACCTACCCATAAGTCAAGATAGGTTTTATTGAGAACATATCGCACAGCACAGCTAAAAATGTTCCAGAGCACCATCACACATGTAGAGTTTTCTTCTTTCAGCTATATATACATGCTCCAAAAAGGGGTGAAGAGGTGGTATAGCCATAATGTACTGTTATCAAAGGGAAATTAAATCAGCTTTCACCATTACAGTACTGCCTAAAGCATGATGCTTGCAGAAAATAAAATCCCCAATTTCATGACATTCACTACAGGAATAGAGATTGTTCCTGTATTTAAAATAATTATCTTTCAGATCGGTGTATCAGTTATGTGATTTCAGTCATCATGGCTTTGTATTTCATATCAGTTAATAATGTGTAAAATATTTTTCAGGTGATATTTGTTATATCACTGGAACATATACAGACCTGGCATTTCAACAGCCATGTCATGAAGATATATATGTGAGTTCTTTCTAGAGGAATTTTAAAAACAATTATAATGAACACATTAAAGTTGAATCAGCACCTGGCATACATACAGAAAAAACAAACTCCATGGCTTGAGTCTGCAAGCAAACTATACCGACTGAGTGACTGCCGCTTGTCAGCGAAGTTAGGGCATACATACACAATAATCCAAAAGTCAGTAGCAACTAAGCACTATTATTATAGTTGTACACAAAAGACAAAAGTTTAGGTTCAATGATAATTTTAACTTTGCCCTTGTCTATGTCCTCCAGTTTGCATTTTCTGTTTTGAGATCTATAACGGGTCTCCAAACTTTTCAAAACGCGGGCCACAGTAGGTAATTCTGCACTTTCAACGGGCTGGATAAAATGAGAAATTAATAACTCTAGGTATATGAGTTTTATTGAAAGCACGTAATTTCATGAACTAAATACAAAGTACGTGAGAATAAATTAGTATATATTAATGACAACAGACAGTAGCAGCAAATGCTCATATTTTCATCACAAATTATAATAAAACAATTAATGTGAATGATGGAACTCTTTTTGCATTCTTAAAATCTGATTAAATTGAGGTTCAAATTTTGAAACACTAATCACAAATAGCGACTTTAAATGTTCATCAGATAAATTTGCCCTCTATTTCGACTTGATGTACTTCATCTGGGAAAAAGTTTGTTCACACAGATATGTTGTCCCAAAAATGGAGATAAATTTACAAGCAAATTTCTTTAAATTTGGAAATTACTCAGAGTTCAGGAATTTATAAAATTTGATCAAATTTCCTTCCTTGTATTTGTCCTTAATATGATAATTTTCCTGAAGTTCAATAATTTCCATTTGGAATTTGACTTGGGACATCTGCAGCATCACAGTCAAATGGATTTTGAAACAATCTAATTTCCTGAGCACTGGCATCCAAATCAGAATTTCGCTTCCGAAATTGTTCTTTAAAATCGGAAATGACAAAATTTGCAAACGAGGAAGGAAATTAAGCTTCACCCTTTTTATGCAACTCTGCACAGTATAGCATATGAACAAAGTTACAATTTTTCACTTGGCTTTCCAGAAGTATCAGCTTTGCTCTGAATGCCTTGATAAGTGCAAATAAATCACAGACTAAGTTATTTTCACCCTGAACTTTAAATTCAAATCGCATATCTCGAGAAAAGACCGAAACTGGCGATAGTTAAGTGCATGACAGCGAATGAAATTAACGATAGAAATAACCGGTTTTAAAACAGAGCTCATATCAACGTGTTTTCCACAAAGTGCTTGTTGGTGGATAACACAGTGAAGAAACATTGGCCGATCAAGGCCAAACAAGTACGAAGAAATCCCGCGCAGTATATGGTCCAGAATTAGTAAAATTGTGAATAATATTAATATTAACATAATATGGAATATCAATATATTTTAAACACAATCTTAATGAATTTTAAATCTATGAACAAGTATTTTTTTTACCAATACTCATTGGAAAATTAGTTCAATTGGCGCATTTCTGCACAATTCTTTCGCAGGCTAGATGTGACCCGCAGGCCGTAGTTTGGAGACCCTTGATCTATAACATGGCAATATTTACATTCTAAAGGGGTAATGTTTCTAAAATTGCTAGTGCGCAAATTACCTGTCTGTACTTTCAGTACCTACTTGAAGTAACTGAGGCATGCAGTAGCATAATTGGTTGAAGCACTATGCTACAAGCTGGAAGGTTGTGAGTTTGAGTCCCGATGAGGTAGATTTTTTTCCAATTTACCTAATCCTTCCAGCCCCACTATGGCCCTGGGGTCGACTCAGACTCTAATAGAAATGAGTACCAGGAATCTTCCTGGCAGCCTGCGTGTAAGGCTGACAACCTTACCGCCATCTGTCAGCCAACTGTCTCACAACCCTATGGGCCTTCACAGCCTCTTACAGGGATACGTTTATTTTTTTGTTTTATTTAAGTAACCACTGGATGAAACATTGAAGCAAAGTTTTGTGGATTTTAATTAAATATATTTGAATGTGTAATTTAAGTATTTTCTTAAGTTCTTAGATTGTTCCTTGATTTCTCCAAAATCTCTTTGCGTATGCGAGGATAATCAGGCTGTATTTTCAGTACCTGCTGACATACATCAATGGCATCAGCATATCTCTTGCCTTTCATGTAATTAAATGCAAGCTTGTACCCAATTGTAGGGTTTGC
The DNA here is from genome assembly GCF_002891405.2 of Cryptotermes secundus. Taxonomy (NCBI): domain Eukaryota; kingdom Metazoa; phylum Arthropoda; class Insecta; order Blattodea; family Kalotermitidae; genus Cryptotermes; species Cryptotermes secundus. Next base: position 334,985 of record NW_019741299.1, on the reverse strand, counting down.
CTTACCTCCATATTTCCAGGCATATTCATACTGGTTTGCAGCATCTCTGTATGCTTGATCTTTTTCGGCTATATAACCTGCATACTCGTATGCTTTAGTGCATGCCTTGTTATGCTGCAATACACGACGGAGCAGTTCACTTGCCATATCATACTTGTTGTTCTGAATGTATATGTCTGCTAACAGCAACCAACAGCGTTCTAAATATTCTGCATCCTCAAAGTTCCACACATTCTTTGCAACTCTCTTCAACTGATTCCTTGCTCGTGGTGTTTGTTTGAGCAACATGTAAGCTGTTGCTAAGCCAAGAGCAGTACCAACATGATCCCTGTAAGCATCCTGACTAGCAAGAGATGCAAAATCCTGCAATGCCTGCTCAACATTTGGTTTCTTACGGGTCGCCAAAAGCAAGAAGTTACCAAGAAGACGATGATTTAAAACTTCATCTCCACCAATACCACCTGGACGAGGCTGAAGTTCTTTCAGAAGCCGTTCAGCCATCCTTAAAGCCATTTCACGGGAACTTCGGAATTCTTCATCCTCTCTTTCCATTGACTCACTTCCTAACGTTTCATCATCAGGATTAAGGCAGATCTCAATCATATTATAAACTGCTTGTTGACCCCATTCAGGGTCACGTCGTGCTCCATTAAAGTGACGGAGAGCAGAATTTGCATTTCCAGAATACCATTCATAAAGGCCTCGGCAGTAAGCGAGACCAGCCTCTTGATTAGCACGCTGACAAGCAGCCTCTGCTTTGTCCAGATAGAATGGTACCTCTTCCAAATTCCCAGTCCTGCGCATCACTTCAACTAACCTTGCAAGAGCAGTCCAATAATCAGGACGTCTTTGAAGCAACTGCTGGAAATGGAAAGCAGCTGTCTCAAAGTCCACTTTCCTAAAAGCCAGATCAGCCATCATCACAGTAGCTGCCTCATTGTTGCTGTCTGCCTTGAGCAAAGTCATGCAGCTGTTCTGACATTGCTCCAAATCATTTACCTGCATATACAGTCTGGCCAAGGCAACCAATGTGTTCGTATCTTCTGGTGAGTAAGCAAGAGCCTCCTTATAGAAGCGAATGGCAGCGTCATGGTCTCTCAACATACTGGCATATTCTGCCATTTGCTGACAGATGTTTGCAGCCACTTGACGTTCCTCGATACTCCCACCAGAATGTTCAATCATTGTTCTTTTCAGCACACGACTCTGATTTTCACGAGCATCTTTCAGTGTTGTAAGAGATGCCTGAATATTTCCAGCTTTCTCACGCACCTTTGCCAACAATAAGAGCAGCTTGGTTCTGGCAGTCAGCGCTAACATGTCACTGCTGTCAACTTTACTTTCCAGCTCCTGGGTAAGGGCTTTCTCAGCCTTATCGTTTTGTCTCAACTTCATGTATAGTTCTGCCATGTCAAGTTTCAATTGGCCAGCACCTTCCCCTTTCACTGCTTCCTTATAATAGTTAATAGCTTTACCATACTGATGAGTTTTTACAAGAGCCCTTCCCATCTTGCAAGCAAGAGCTGCATCACGAGGGTTGCGTTTCAGAGCCTGTTCATAAGCCTCAATAGCTCTGTCTGGTTCCTGAATGGACATATATGCATCACCAAGCATCACAAAACTCTGAGGACCAGGTGAATTCTCTACCAGTTCACGGAAACATTCAGCAAATGCACGCCGATCTCTGTGCTGATTGAGGTGAATATCAGCCATCTTACAGTGTGCTTGCTGGTAATATGTTTGGCCTGGTCCTATGCTCTGAAGAAGTTCTAAGGCTAATTTTGTATCTCCCCTGTACAACGCTAGATTGGCATTAGCAATAATTACACGACCTTCTTCAGTAGTGCCCTGAAATTCATCAATGGCATCCTGCATGAACTTTGCAGCCTCATGCAATTGTTCAGCTGATTTATATGCCTCTACCAGTTCGAGGTACAGAGATGCCTTATCAGGCAAGGAGAGTTCAGGTGACCCACCTCCAGTCCGAACCCGACTTCCACTTCCTGGTTTCAAACCACTAAGAGACATGGCTGTCTGCAGAGTCTGTATGCATTCCTTAATATTTCCTTGCTGTTTCTGTACCAGTGCCATGATGAGGTGGTATAAGGGATATTCACGGACTTTGAAATTGTAACTAAGCCCTGCTTCTAGGTTATGTGCTGCCCGCTGGTAGTGGCCTTGTTGAACTAGAATTTGTGCCATAAGCAGATGTGCATCAGCACGAGTTGCATCTACATCATCCAAGATGTGCTGTAAAGTCACAGAGGCAGCTTTAGTGTCTCCACTCAGGAACTGAACATATGCAAGTTGGTACAGTGCTTCTGGGTGACCTGGACAAGCCTTGCTCACTGCTTCCAGAATTGTCAAGCTCTGCTTCACAGTCACTGGTAATGGCTGACCTTGTTGCAGTGGTGCTGCACCACCAGCAGCAACAGTTGAAGATGAAACTGGGGCATATATCAGATATTCTTTCACAACCTGAAGCAAAAAATCTGGATCAAGAGTCCTCAAGTATTTAAATCCATACGGTAAAGTGCGCAAGGTCCTGAAATGAGTTTCAACAGCCTCGTTCAGATATCCAACAGCTTTTTCAGCATCATGAGAAATAAGCCTTGCTGACATGAGTAATAATCTGGGGGTTGACTGAGCACCCTCTACTTCTCGAAGGAACTCCACCTGTTGGCGCACCTGATCATTAGCTCCACTCTCACTCAACTGGCATAATGTCAACCCCATTAATGCTGATACAGATGAATCGTCCACTTTGGTGGCACTACGATACAGTCTTACAGCCTCTTTGATCTTGCCCTGCAATAAACACTGATAACCCAACTCTGTCATAAAGTCGGCGCTGGATGGATCCAGTTGAGCGGCTCTCTCAGCGAAGCGGTATGTCTCAGCCAGAATAGCCTCATTTCGTCCACACACCCTTGAAAATAGCTGAGCATTTTCCACAAATAAATCAGCATTCTTAGGTTCAGATTTCTCCATCTCACTGTAGAAACGTCGCAAGCTCAGACTTGCCTCTTCATAATTTCCTTCTCGGCAAGTAAGTATAAGAACCTTTAATTTCAGAGCCTCCAAGCAGTGGGGCTCTGCTGCTAGAATTCTGTTTGCTGTCTCAATAGCCTGATCCCAGTCCAGTAATGCAAGCTGGTTTTTCATTTTTTCCACCAAAGGCGGAGAAAATGCAGGAAACCTCACTACCAGTTGGTTAAGAAGACCAATTGCACCTTCAAAGTCATTCTGAAGCTCCTGAAAACGAACTTTACCAAACATAGCATCAATATTTCTCTTGCCTGGACTGAGTTCCAAGGCTGACTGAAAGTACTGAAGAATATCTTTGACCTTGCCTTCCTTCCCAGCATACATTTCAATCCATCCCTTAATTACAAGTCCATCTGGAGAATTGGAATTAGATTTGAGAAGCCTATCAGCATACTCACGAGCTTTCTCTGGTTTACCTGTATGGAAAAGAACTACTGCACCATGATACAGTCCCATCTCACCAGCACGCTTGCGTTCTTCTTTAAGTCGTGAATCCAGCTGAGCAAGCGCTTCCCTGTCCACAACACTGCAATGTCGGTGTGCAAATATTAGTGCCAGTATACTGCCCAGCATAACATCCTGGTCAGTCTGAAGTGGTTCCAATTCTCGAATTCCTTCCTGTATACGACGTCCCAGTACCAGTGATAATCCATTGTACAGGCGAAATGTGACGTCACCTGGATACTTGCGTAGGCCATCAAGAGCAGCAGTTTGCATTGCATGATACAGCTTTTCTCGACAGTAATAGTGGACCTTGGCTTTCAAGTCTTTCTCCTCCATATTCGCAGGTAAATTACATATCTCTTGACTTGACACTAATTTCATGTACTCCAAATCAGTGAATTAAACCTGTAAAGAAGATGTTTTATCGGATTATTTAAAGTGAGATCTAAGGACTTAATGAATTAAATGAGTATCAGGTGCAACTGTGCACCAATTGCTCCACAATCACCCTCAACTATCATCTGGGGCTGGTACAATAGGCCAGAAGTGGCCGCAGTACAAGGGACTTAGTCCCACCCCACTAGCACTAAAAAAATATTCAGAGCTGCGCATATCATAGGAAAGTAAACTTTGAGCATCTGCTTGCAGTTAACATATTTCAAGAGTAATTTTATAAAGTAGACTCAACGAGATGAATATAGTACTCATAGTATCTGAGTAACGTCAATCTCAAGATTGAATTTCTAAACAAGGAACACAGAACACATTCATCTGTTTCAACAGTTCAGCACTGAACAATGAAACTGTACAATCTGAACTGAAAGTAGAGAACCCCATATATAGTTTTCATATGTAGAAGGCCAATTATGAAGCTGCGGTCAAACTGACAGATACAACAATTATTACACTGATACTGCAACTGTATACTATAAAATATGACATTATTATGAATATCTGGAGCAGCATTTTATGCATCTCTACCCACAGAAGTAAAGAGAAAATCTTAATTATGATCAGATATGTAGAGTAACACACAAAGCAGATCTCAGTAATCCTTATTTAACAGTTCAGTGTTTCAGACTGTATACATAAGAGAAAGTTATTATCTATCCCAGATTTATGCCCTGGTGTACAATAATTTTCCTTGAAATAATTCGTATAGGATTCTCATAAAAGCAAGATCAAGTGCATAACAGTGTGGCATGTAGACCCACTGCTAGGCAACGACCACAAAATAAGCCGCCATAGAAGCGCCACTGCTAGATAATGACTCTGTAAACAACAGCCTTTTCTAGGTAATGGCCACAACAGACATGCACACAACAATGGAAGAACTGCTGGGGGCTTAAACTTGGCAGTGGTCAAACTTATGACCATTCAAGTGACTAAGTTGCCGTTGTAGAATAAGATATGTAAGATGGGCACGATCTGCTTTGCAAAGCCTGTACTGACAAGAGGACTTGTATATAGTGCAAAAGTAAGAATTTTCAGTTACATGCTGTATGTGCAATAGATACACTTGATGAAAGTCCAAGCATATTCATATTAGATAAACCCATCTTTTCATCAGAGAGGAGCTTACAAAAGGACTATTAATGCAAGGGCTCAGATGGGGCTTAACATAAAGACAAACTGGCTGGCTGATCATTGGTTGTAACATGACTTTGACTGACTTAAAGGGAAGTCTTGGGTCTTGAGACAGCAGTTAAGAGTAGGAGGTTGGTGTGAGATAGCCGCCATTCAGCGAGGCCGTGATCGGAAGCAGAAGCCATTGTTGGGAACCATTACCATGAAACAACTGGTGATGACACGGCAAACTGAGAAGTCTTCATGTGTGCTGTAGTTACAGTGACCATTGGAGTGTGTAAGTCAGTGAGACTGTCGTAGTTATTTGTAGTTACGTTCTGTAAGTGTTCAATAAATCTGATTACCAATCCAAGCCCCGTCTACAGTCACTCACATACATGACAGCAATGAAATACAAGATTAAAATGTAGCATACATGTGTTTACTCAACAATTCGGCTTGTGTACTCTGGTGAGGCGTGTTCTTCAAGGTACTTCTGTAAGTAGGTGCACGTAACTTTCATTTTTAGATCATTTTTCACAGCATAGTCAAATGCAGCCTGCAAGCCAGCAATACAAAACAGATCCATTGTAGTTATATACACAGTAAGGAAAAATATCCATGCAGTTATTCTATTCTTATTTGACTTCCTATAGTAAGTTAATTTTGTGATGATTTAGCATAAGCCAGAACAGCTTTTAGTAAGGATTTTTCACTTCCCCACCATGTTAGACTGTCTTTAGAATCCACTCACCCTCTATTCAGTGGGTACCAGATACTCTTTTCCCAATAGTAAAACAGTTGAAGCATAATCCAACCATTTATCTCCACTCAGCAGGAAGGTATGAGTGTATGAGTCTTTACCTTGACTCCATCCATATTGCCTTAACATGAATAACTCTACCTTTGCCCTTATGTCAACGCCTGAATTCATGCAATGTCAGATGAGAAATGGTAGGACAATTATGGTTAACAAGTTTAGAACAATACTGAAGAAAGTGATCGCTGCCTACTGCAAGGTTCTTTCTGCTTCTGTGTATACCACAATGATTTATCAATCCCAGATGTTATGAAGTGTCAAATGAGAAGTGATGATGGTTGTGAGTGTGAACCAAGGGTTGTGAATGAAGTGACCACACCTTGTTCTGAAAGTCTACCCTGAAATTCAACTGGAAATAAAACCATAAATTAAGGGCAGATAGTATTCTGGCCAAAACTCAGGCCAGATACCTCCAAAGTAATATATAACTGGTGCACACCCACTGAAACCTATTTAGTGGGGACATGAAACTGCCTGTAATACTATCCCTTTTTTATGTTTGTCTTTGTAGTACACGACTAAGGTACTACTTGACTGGAAATATTTATTATAAAGTAAGACAAAAATAAATGTATCTCACACGTGGGCTGGTTCTCAATGAAGTAATGCAATTTCAAATGAATGTTCTTGAATTCATATGCACTGATTCACAAAGCTACTGCAAAAGTTAAAAGCTGAATGATGATGTTCTTGTTTATTCTCTATAGATTATGATAATTCTATGCAATCAGAAACAATGACTGCAGTCAGTGACACTTCTGCAGATTCCGCTGCTCTGCATCTTCATGCTATGTGAACAGTGTAAGAATCTATTCTGTCATCAGCATCTTATCATTTTACACAGTCCAGTAACAACCCCACAATAAGTGAGGTCATCCTAAAAGTAAAAAAGTAAAGACCCTGTGCTTAACTAATTAAATACTATGCCATGAAGGTGTATGAGGGACTGAACGTATAGATCTACTTTTTCTCGACCTTGGCACTAGTTGGAAGTATATTTAAAACTGTTAATCTACAATTTATAGGGATTCTAAAATATATAATCAGTGTTTTCTTCTGCCAGTACACACACCAGCAAACTTCTCAAAAAGTTGCACAACTGACAGTACATTGTATGTTTCAACCCTGAGATTTAAACAGAGTGTGAATACTGGTAAGGATGGCTCTAAATATATTTACTCACACATAATAGCTGAATAATATACCAAGAGGTACAGACCTAAGACCCTGACCAAGAACAATGCAGTATCATTTTCCCAGTCTTAAAACAAATTCTGGTAATGCCTTAAAATAAGCCTGTACTATTTTCTTTCCCATTGCCTAATTCACTATTCATGCTCATTTTAACAAAATTTAATCTGCATAAAATTAACAGTGAGTGTTGTAAAATGACCCCAAAGTCATGCATTTATGAAATAATTTACCTTTGCCAAGATCTTAGCTATACCCTTCCCCCGGATAGCTGGTGGTACTTGAGTTTCATAATAATCTAAAATACTGTTATATTTATCATACTGAATGAAAGCAACATCTGAAACAAAAATATTTTATTTAAAACTACTTTATTAAACATTCACCCTACAAATAACATATCAGTTCACATATGTGCATTATTTTCTTCCAAACCATTTGAAAATGCACACAGTAAAATTAAAATTCATAACATTTAATACATCACACCATACACATTTCTTGAATCCACTTACAACGTTATAAGGGATGCTAAAAGAAAGCATTATAATAAACAGGTATTAAATTCCAGTAATAAAATAAGAACTGGCTGGGACATGACAAAACTATTAACTGGGAAGTTAACCAAAGCAGACACAATTCAAGAATTAAAAGTTAATGGAGAGGTTATTTGTAATAGACAAGATATAGCAGATTCCTTGAATAGTTCCTTCTTATCTGTGGTTGAAAATAATATAAATAAAAATTTTAAAATGAATAATAAACCATTAGATTACTTGCGATAAGCTTTTAATCATCCTTTTCCTAGTATAAAATACCATGCTGTAATGTCTACTGAGATATCTAAAATTATTAAATCTCTAATAACAGAAGGATCTCATGGCTATGACAAAATATCAGTTAAAGTTCTAAAAATTAGTTCTCCATTTATTATTTCCCCAGTAACTTATATTAGCAATAAAATGCTATCTTCTGGTATTTTTCTCGCTAGGCTAAAATATGCTGAGATTAAGCCTTTGTTTAAGAGTGCTCATAAAAATGATCCTACTACCTATAGGCCTATTTCCCTTAACTTCCTTTTCAAAAATCTTCGAGAGTATTATATTATCCAGACTGAATCAGCATGTCTATGACCATAATAATATAATTAATGAACAGTTTTGTTTCAGACCTCAATCTTCAACTACTAAAGCTTCCTATGTATTAATTAATGAAATATTAGAAGCATTAAATAAGCAAAAAATCGTAGGTGGTATTTTCTGTGACTTAATAAAGGCTTTTGATAGTGTTAATTGTGGGATTTTATTGAACAAACTTCAATTTTATGGAATAGATGGTAAATTTCATGATTTAATTACATCCTATTTATCTGACAGAAATCAGAGAGTTTTAATAAAAAGCACAAATTTGAGTTATGTTGGTACCTCCAGTTGGGATATTGTAAGTCATGGTGTCCCACAGGGATCCATTCTTGGTCCACTTCTTTTTCTCTTTTATATAAATGATCTACCTAAAATTTTTAATAACTGAGTCAAATCAGTTTTATTTGCAGATGATACAAGTTTAGTTATTAGTAGTTATAATAATATACAATACACAAATTATGTTGATATTTCCTTTGCTTATCTTAATGACTGGTTTAATTCAAACTTATTAACTCTAAATTTTAACAAAACTAAACATGTTTAATTTATGACAAAGCCAAGTTCTAATAGTGTAACTTTTGTTAATTAGCCCTCTATATAAGAAGGGAAATAGAGAAGTTGTTCTAATCTCCTTGTTGACATCATTTTCCAAGGTGTTCAAAAAAATTATCTTTAGAAGATTATTAACACATATGTGTGCTAATGATATCTTGGCTAGTGAACAATTTGGATTTCGTCCCAGCCTTTCCACTGAAACTGCTTCATATACTCTATTAAATAATATATTAACAGCCATCAATAATAAAAACAATAATAAAAATAAAGTAGGCGGAATTTTTTTTTTTATTGGAGAAAGCTTTCGATTGTGTAAACCATGAAGTGCTTCTATATAAACTT
>NW_019741299.1:320057-325407 GCF_002891405.2 Cryptotermes secundus | reverse complement strand
AAGAATGGAATGGAATAGTAATGTGATTTTAAGCAGTACAAATGTGAAATTCTTGGGATTAGCTACTGAAAGCTCATATATCCCAACTCATGCCTAAATTGTGCAAGGCTTGTTACTCAGTGAGGGTGATGAAGCCCATTATGCCCACAGAGACATTAAAAATGGTATATCACTCTTATTTCCATTCACTTTTGTCGTATGGAATTATTTTTGGGGGCAATTTTTCTTATAGTATGCACATTTTCAGAGTTCAAAAGAGAATGATTAGAACCAGGAGTGGGTTGAGATATAGGGACCCTTGTAGAGATGCATTCAGGGATTGGGGAATTTTGCCATTGCAGTCCCAATATATCTCTTCTTTATTGATGTTTGTTGCAAATAATATGGGCTATATCACACAACATCACAAATTCATGGCCTTAATACTAGGCATAATTTTGATCTTTATCGTCCTCATACAAATTTGACAACTTACCAGAGAGGACCTTATTATTTTGATATTAAACTTTTTAATCATCTTCCTTTAAATATAAAATAGTTAATCCATAATATTAAGCAATTTAGAGCAGCTTTAGGTGCTTTTTTACATACTGAATCCTATTACACTTTAGATGAATATTTTAATTATGGATAGTTTCTTGATTAGCTATTACCCATTATTTGATCTATTGTCATGTATATGTTCCAGTTTTGTATTATATTTTATATACACATAGTAGGTTATGTAGTTGCAGTAATGTGTAGGGGGTTCATATGCTTGATTTACTGCTGTGGATTTATATGCATTGTTCTGTTGACTACTTGCTGATTTGGCAAGCTTGTGGTGTGACAGGTTCTGTATCCAATGGCTTCAGCCTTGTATGGATGTGCTGGAACGTGTAATAAATACAATTCAATACAATACATGGTTTCTCAAAGTGTGGATCATAATTTCCCCAGGGGGCCATTACCTTGTAAAGGGGAGACAAGTTACCAAATCCTCAAGGAATACAGTACCGTTATATCCGTACACAATTTTGGTAAGAAAGAATTAAAATAGGTGCCTTGGAAATTGTACCACTAGTCAGCAAAAAATTTTGCTGAGGCAGTCTTTTTCCTTTCTCTCCCTTGCTGGAATATGTTTAGGGTGTACAAGTTTTTGAGATATTTGGCCTGTTTAGGTTCCTGTTGTCACCACGCCGCCTGATACAAACCAGTAACAATGTGCACAACTGCACTTTTTGCTCACTGGCAAAGATGGGAGATGGAGTCGCATTAATTTTTGTCATTTTAGGGGAGTGTGGCATCACAAACTGAGAAAACCTTACTTAACACGTTCTCTAGTTACTGTCAGGTGGTCATCATTAATTCTACTCATATCCTTCTGCATTCTTCCAAATATGTTAATGGTTCAATGTAAACATAGGGCTTCATGCAACTTCAGAATATCAACATGCATTATAACACTGTAAAGAAGCCAAATGGTTCAGGATGGAGTACAGTGTTGTGCCTTGTTATTGTGGTCTTGGTTTCATCACTTTTATTTTCTGCTTTTATTTCTATAGATTGTAATATACATATATTGGATTATTGCCGTGCAATTTCATACAAAAAATGAAAACACCATTTTGAGGGCCTTTAGTTGTGCAACAAATCCTGCGATGTAACAGCCATACCAGTGTCCAGCTGGATGTAAAACAACTGGTTCACATCATCATGTTTCACCACCAACGTATCTGTACTTATTGGCTTTGTTACACATCCACTATTTGTCTTAACATTATTCTGAACAGCTTCCATCAACAACCTTGAAGAGCGACGTAACATTCCTATACCTGGCACAAATAAAAATGACTTAAATTTTTCGTTTTGATATTGTTACGCACAACAGATTCCAAATTTAAATTAGCTGCAGCTATTCGAGGGCATTTTTCAACAAACTAAAAAAACCATTAACCTCAACATTCTTTGCGTTCTTTGCACTCTACGCACCATGCATTAAATCGTTACTCTTTGGAATTGTCACATATACAACACCCACGGTAATCAACCAAATTCTACACCTAGCAATTGTTGGATGGACCACGGTATATATTTCTTCTTGCGGCAACTAGTCAGATTCGACCATCAGCTTAACTGAATTATTTGACCGTCTAGTTGCAGCAAGTTGTGTATGGTAAACCCTGACGACCCTGACATTTCATTGCCAGTTACCTATTCGGATTCGGAATATACACCACTGACTACCGTTTTCATGTCTACATTGCATTAACAATCCCAATCCTTTCCCGTTTCTTTATCTCTTTGGAATGATCACGTGATTATCGCGAAGTAAATACGTTGTTGCTATGATTCATGGGATTATAGAAATTGGTTGTTGCTATGATTCGTGGGATTTCAGTAATTGTAAATTGTAAATGTTAGTCAGTTAGTCTTGGCGTGTGGTTAGGAGTACTTGTGTTTGTGGTAGTGATTAATTTAAAATATCCGAAGGATGAATAGGCTGTTTGGAAGAGGGAAACCAAAAGAGCCACCACCGAACATAAATGACTGCATAGTCGGTGTAAGTTAAATAGTGACTATCTTTTAAAAGTGCTGTCATATTCCCCAACATCCAGCAGCCTATATTGTTAAATTTCATTTCTGACGCCGGGAAACAGATCGACACTAAAACGTCTTACATTTGAGGCCCTCACGGGCTGTGATATAAAGAGCACAGTCAGGATTGTAACATGTTGTATTCTGGAGAAATCCCGTAAGCTTGCTTGGAACTACACTGTTTGACAGCTAAGAAAACTATGTTGCTCATTATTAGGATGCACAAAAGCCTTAAGCAGTACTTTGTAGCAGTCTTTTTCTTGACACATTAACACTCTATAATGTGGACTTCTTTAGAAAATTCCTAAAAAGCTGTGATGGAACATGTATACAGAATATGCAGGTGATGTGATTTATACAAAGAACCATATAGTATGAATTAACCGCTGAAGTAGGTGATTTTCTGTAGAGTACATGTCTTTTTTTATATTGAAGTTATATTTTTACTCGTTTGGAGTAAAAACCCCTCGTTGGTGTCTCCACCTTATCGTGGTGAGGGGGTTTGAGTATGCCAAGGACCCTTAGAGCTATACCAGCGATAGCGTAGCTACTGGCAGGGCCTCCCTTGCTGGACAGGTCAAAGGGTAGGCATCAGACGAAGAGAGACGCCAAAAACTGATGCCGGAAGCAGCGTCATCAGCAGCGACTTGAAGCACAGAGCAAATGATGCTCGAGATGGTTCAAGTTCGTATAGCAACAGGCATAACCAGAGTGGTTTGAACGGCTGTTGTACTGCGATGTGGAAAGCAAATGGAAAAACTACCACATTAACACTTTTCCTGGATGGAATCTTTCCGAAAACAGAGATACCATGTATGTGACCAGAAGATGAGGAAAGAGACGTAAGAAGATGCTGGATGACCTTGGGGGCAGAAGAGGATATTTTTATTTGAAGGAGGAAGCTCTAGATCACATTAAGTGGAGGAACTGTTTTGGAAGAGACTGTGGACCTGTCGTATGACAGATTACTGATGAAAATGAAGTACATAATGTTGTTATAAATTTGGGTTTAGCAATTCATGTTGTCTCCTTGGTAGGACAACATTCATCTCTCTGTTATAGGTTCATTTGATAGTGAATGTTTGCAATATGATGGAGATTGAATGTCACAGATCACCAGATTGCAATGTGACAAGAAATAATAGTTGATAGTGTCCAATTAACTTCATATTTACCATGTGAAATCCCTTCATTGATGTTCATGTTTCCTTCCTGGTACTGCCACAAAATATTGTCCTGTCAGAAGTAACATATCTAGGTTAAGAATAAATGGAGTTCCTATTAAATTTTGTCTGATCACTGTGCTTTTTAAAGGTTGATAGCAGAGCTGAATCAGTTGGCAAGAAGATTGCTCGATTAGATGCCGAACTTAAGAAATATGGAGATCAGATGAAGAAGATGAGACAAGGACCTGCAAGAAATGCTGTTAGGCAGAAAGCATTTAGAATACTGAAGCAGAAGAAGATGTAAGTTCATGTAAAGAGTCTTTTGCTGCAGAAAAGTAGATAATCAGAAGTTTGCTTTTCAGTAACTTGTTTGTTTCCAATAAAAGCCTTTGGATTTCATGCATATATGCAACAAGCAAGATGTAAATGTTATCATCTCATTAAATATTAGGCATTCTTTTTCTCAGTCTTAATATGGAGGAGGGCCATAATAAAATAAACTCTTATACATTTGTTTTTCCCACTTTATCCCCAGAGAAAGACCCCATAGTACTCATTAAGTAAAAGGCTGGGTGACCCAAGAACCAGCAAAGAGAAAATCCTTGGCTCACCAACAGTCAAACAACAAATCTGCAGTTTTCCAACGTGCAATCACCATGCTGGTTGAGCCACACTGGTTCTCACGTCTCTCCATACATTTAATTTATTATTTGAGTCACATTATTTTGTTTAACAGGTATGAACAGCAAATGGAGAACCTGCAACAACAGTCGTTCAACATGGAGCAGGCCAATTATGCATGTCAGACACTTAAAGATACGCACGCCACAGTGGCTGCTATGAAGACTGGAGTTAAGCAGATGCAGAAAGAATTCAAGAAGATAAACATTGATGAGATTGAGGTATAATATATATTGTAACGTGTTTCGTTACTGCAGACGCCGTAGAGATCGTTAATTGGTTTATTCAGCAATCTACAAGAAACGGCTACAATTAATTATCATACAGTTGCGGGGTTTCACACTTTATAACCCTATGCGCAAATCAGCTCACTCTGTGTTCAGTAGTCTACACGTTTACAGTAGGGGAGCTATGTATCACTGTATCACACACACTCCCAATTACACAATCACACACATGTCTGGATCTTCTTTCCGCGACGGCTGCTATACTCCAACTGTAGTCGGCTGACTGGAGAACTGTTGATAACACACTAGCTCGTAGGCTTGCTCAGAAATATCTTCGGCGATGGGCACGTTATAACCTGACTCGGCAACTGTTACGTTACCACTCGCCGGCTGTCACAGTACAACTGACTGGTAGCTGCTGTGCAGTTCCCTTATATATCCGCAGTGGTGCCTGTTGCGTGCCACGTCACAGTAGGAATCATTGCCACGTCATCCTGTTGCGTCACCGTTACGTTACCGTGTGGAGGAGGGGGAGGGGAGCACTGACTCACCCGCCACGTCACTCCTGCTGGGGGGGGTTCTCCTTTGCGCAACATGTCACACTGCTCCCTCCTTAAGGCTGTTCGTCCCGAATAGCCTAGCGGTGCATCCCCGTTCCTTTTCCGTCCCGTAGCTGTGCTTGCGGTGTCTCCTGTTGTT
>NW_019741299.1:262113-317791 GCF_002891405.2 Cryptotermes secundus | reverse complement strand
GTGCAGCTGGGGAGGTAGAGGTCAACATGTCACAATATTTACAGATTTTTCGATAGTTGAAAAGTGAAAAAGATAAAAAGATAAAGTTATCTTTGTAACAAGCCGTGAAGGCCCATATAGGGTTGTGAGATGTCGAGGCTCCAACAGTTTCTCTAGACATTGGCCTCACAGATGGCGGTGAGGTTGTCAGCCTTATGCACTGACCGCCCTTTACCCCCAGGAATATTCCTGCTACTCATTTCTATCAGAGTCTGAGTCAACCCCAGTGTCATAATGCGGCTGGAAGGATTAGGTCAATTGAAAAAATTTCACCCCATCAGGATTTGAATGTGTGACCTTCCGGGTTTTAGCATAGTGCCTCAACCAACTACAGTACCATGTGACCCAGTTGAAGCATACAGTCTTATTATATATTGTATCGCTGTGTACTATGGTACAAGTCCATCAGCTTTTAGAAAACATTGATGGGCTTCTCCAAAAGTGCAATGCAAGCCAGAAAGTTGTACTTTTTATGGTCCCAGCTTTGAGAACCTTGATTTCAATTTTCCTTTATTTTCTTATTAATTCATATTTCTTCTCTTGTGTTGGCTTGGGCCACATCCTGAACCTAGAAATTGATCCTGAAGATGGCGGAAGCATGTTTATCCAAAATATTAGTATCGACATACAGTACAACACAGTATCAGTACATGAAAGCGTGCAGTGTATTGCGGCTACTGCTGTGGTAACCTGAAAATTTATATGGTTAATTATCCTTTGGTGAAGTTTTACAAACACTCCCCAGCTGAAATCCACTAGTCTGCATAGTACCAGACACGTTAGTGTAGCAGGAATACTATGCAGACTTGTATTTTGGAAATTATGTAATTTGTATCTCAGCAGTTCTACTAGCTGTCATGGCTGAGTGTATTTGTGGCTTTCTGCAGTCTCAATGAAAATGCTGGTATACTGCCCGAAGTTGGTTATGAGCAACCCATTACAAGTTCATAACTATTCACCATTTATGATCATAACGCATCTTGTTTGAAGTTGTAAAATAATGTCAGATAACTCATAAATCAGTTACTGAAGATTATTTGTATCTCGAATCAAACAGGTTACTTCAGACAGAAAAATGGATGTGTAGTAGTTCTGTCAGGGTATATTGATTTATAGTTTATTTAATGACACTGTCCAGTAACTGAGATCATGTAGCGTCAAATGGTAAAGTAATGAATGAATAATGAATTGGAATAAACAGGAAGAAAATGGTAATGGCTGATTTGAAGTACTGTCCCGATATTTGCTATGAAAAATCTCAGGCAGAATAGGTAGTTTCAGAGGCATGATTGAAGCTGGAACCTCCCAAACACAAAGCACTTGGCCACGACATTCATTCATCAGTAATCTGTCAAGACGACAGGTCCCCAGTCTCTTCCAAAACAGTTCCTCCACTTGATGTGATCTAGAGCTTTCTCCTTCAAATGAAAATATCCTCTTCTGTCCCCAAGGTCATCCAGCATCTTCTTGCATCTTCTTCCTCATCTTTTGGTCACTTCTATCTGCCCCTCTGTCTCCTTTTAGAAGGCAGTTACGGCGTAAGATATGACCAATCCAATTAGCCTTCCGTTTTCTTATTTCATGTAGGATATTCCTCTGGTCACTGGCTCTAATTAACACTTCTTCCTTTCTCACATAATCTGTCCAACTGATCTTCTCCATCCTTCTCCAACACCACATTTCGAAGCTTTCCAGGTGTTTCTGATCTACTGCCGTAAGTGTCCAAGTTTCAGCCCCATACAAAGCAATGCTCCAAATGTAGCATTTCACTAGTTTCTTTCTCAAATTTAAGTCCAATTTGCTGGTAAAAAGATTCTTCTTCTTGCTAAATGCAGCTTTTGCCATGGCAATCCTAGATTTAATTTCACAAGTACACGTTTTAGGATATGCAAGATGAAATGGCTGACATGCTGGAACAAGCAGACGAGGTTCAAGAAGCTCTTGGAAGAAGTTACGGTACTCCGGAGATTGATGAAGATGAACTGGAAGCAGAACTTGATGCCCTGGGTGATGAGATTGCGCTTGATGATGACAGTTCTTACTTGGATGATGCAGTTAAAGCTCCCAGTGCACCCGACAAGGAGCCGGGCGCCGACTCCATTAGAAATAAGGTGAATATTGTAGAAAGTGCAATTGTGTCTTCATTTTGAAATGTGCAAGAATTTGTTATATCTTAAATATTTGGGGTTTATAATACTGTGATGTAGCCTCGTGGGGATAATTGAAGAGCTATTTCAAGTAAATAGCAGCTCCGATCTAGAAAATCGAAATTAACAGCCATGGGGATTCGTTACGCTTACCACGTGACACTCTCTATCAGCTAAAGTTGGCCCTAACTTCGCTGACAAGCAGTGGTCGCTCGGTTGGTACAGTTCACTTGTGGACTAAAACCACAGAGTTTGTTTGTTTTTGTTTTAACTTCTGTAAACAAAATCAAATAATACATTGATGGGTTAAGTGGTTACAGGTTCAGAACATCATCATCCTGCATGAGATCCTTGCTTTGTATTAGTTTCCATCTGTATTGCTTCGCACTTGCTCATCCGTTCCCTCCGTCATTCACTCACTGTGTCTTCAACTATAATCGTTACAGTAGTTGATAAACGTCAGTGAAAAGTACGTTAGTTATAACGTATTATGCTCTGTGTTACAGGATGGAGTTTTGGTCGATGAATTCGGTCTGCCTCAGATTCCAGCTTCATAAAAATATTTTGCTATGTTCGCAGTTTGTAAATATCCTGATACATTTAAATCTTAAAGTTAATTGAATGAAGAAGTGATTAAAAAGAATTTAGGATTACACAGATTTTGGACTCTGACCATCACCTGGTATTCAAAAGGAACATGTTTCAGAAAGTGATCCATTTCTGGCCTCAAGTGAGAGGGTGGGAGGCACCTACTCTGCTTTGCCACTTATAAAGGATTAACGTCATTTGTCCTGTGATGGACCCAACAGAGAAAGTGCCTCCTATCCTCTTAGTTGAGGAGGATGGAAGCATCGAATTTTGGAAAGTTGTGTTCATCAGAGTACTGGAGAATGGACAAAGTCCAAAATCTTAGCAATCCTGAATGTTATATACCATCGTCAGAATTCTTTAGAATTAAAAGAGAAGTATTCACTTTCACCTGTTTAAGGAATATGAATGGTATGTTAAGTCCTAGTTCTTGGAAGAAATTGTGTATGGTATATAATCTGCTGTCATTTATCCAACTGTAAAGACTTTTATGCTATATCTAAATACTTAACGGGCTGTGACACACTCTAGAGCATATAACCTGCAGAATGCCAGTGCCCATTTGCCCATCTTGCTTGTTGTGTATATGTATGTATATTAATATTGCTGGAACACTTATTACGAATACCAAACTTTTGTTATGATTAATTTCCTTTACACTATTTTCAGTGAAGTAACGTTTATGGTCCTTTGAGTTTGTCATGATACAGCGAACCTTCAACTTTTTGTGCTATCGGATTTTATTTTTTTTTTCCTGATTTTACACACTTTTCATTTGGTCCCAGCCAAATGCCCAAAAGAAAGATGTTAAATTCTAACTGCATTTTTTGATCACTCATATATTTTTCACAGATTTGCACCTCATATTTTAAGTCCTCATAATTGAAATTACCAAATTTTGTGAGTAAATTTTTCTGTTTAGGAAAAGACAAAAAGATATGGATGCCATTTAGCACATGCTCAGTGTTTGTTGTAGTGAACATATCTTTTCATGTGAAAGTGAGTGAACCTTATGGAGATATCTGTACAGACTGAGAGCTTGAGAAAAGAGGGAACTGATAAATGTTTTGCCTGATTAAAGAAAGAACATAGCATGTAGGCTAGTGCATTTGCGTTTGGATCATATTATGTTTAAACATACATATTTTGAAATGTTTTGCCCAAAATTATATGGTGTGAAGCAACTCACATTTTTCTTTTATGTTGCATCACACTCATCTCTTGACTTTACATTTATTTTATATAGTCCTTTCAGAAATATAAAATCAAGACTTCACTGTGACATGAAAATATACACAATCTCAGAATTATTGTTTTTTTTTTCTTTGGACTTTTTCTGTCATCCGGTATTCTAGAAAATAGGAAACACGACATTTCGGAAACTGGATCTGTTTCCGTCCACAAGTGAGGGGTGGAAGACATCTACTCAGTTGGGTCCCTTAGAAAGTGCTAACTTCTGAGGGACCCAACTGATTAGGTGGCATCCCAACCCTCACTTGAGGACGGAAACAGATCCAGTTTCCAAAATGTTATGTTTTCTATTTTTTAGAATACTGGACTATGGAAAAAGTCCGAAAACCCAATAATTCTGAGTATTATATACCATTGTCAGAACCATTTAGAATCTACATATATAGTCTCACTGATACAATAATCAGACTTGCATTACACTGAAAATGTTTCTTTGAAACGTGACAAAATGCAGTACTTCACTGTATCATTACTGCTCCTGGGATATTGATAACTGTTTTGCCTCCTTTTAATTCAAAGATTGTGGGACGCAGTACAAGGAGCAGGGCCTGATTTATGAACATCATGTAACTGATCCAAACATCAGTACTGCAGAGTACATAATTTTGTGGGTCTCATAACAGTTACTGTTTTTCAGAATGTGACGGCATGTAGTGTGGTGTAAAGTTACCATTATTTTGAAGGAATCTGCTGCTTCTGTCTTCAGGGTAGAATACTGAAAGTCTCTTCTATCCTGAAGATGGAGACAGCAGGTGTGTTTGAAGTGTTGGTGACTTCCTTCCAGACTACATGATGTTTTACCTTATTTTGTATTTTATTAATTACATTTGTTTGGAAGAGTTCTAGGCACTGTATCAGTGGATATTGTAGTAGAAGCAAAAATCAGTTCGGTTCACCCCAAGATATAATTAAGAGTAGTTTCTGTTGTTGGATTTGAGGTTCTTACAGTAGTGCTTATGAAAATTCTTATCTTCTGGAAAGTGACACCATGAAGTCTGGTGGAAGTTCACTGACATTTTGGAGAGAGCTGCATGTTGGTTACTTGCCTGTCTTAAGCTTCAGTGATAAAGATACATTTCTTCAAAATAATGAACTTTTACCAGAGAACTCATCAGCATATCCCTAAGAGTATTTTCTCTTTTCTTGTATGTGTTCTGCCTCATCATCTTGTACTGTATGTGGTGCAAAGAAATTGTGCTTTTGGACTACAGACAAGTTCTCAAGTGTATAAAATGATTTTATGGCTGGTTTCCAGAGACAGCCAGCAGGAAAATAAGAGATCAGTGCGCTGTGAACAGGTCCACGAATGGAAATCTTTCTTCTTAAAGAACTTTCAGACTTAAAATTGAATTATTTGAATGAAGACAATATTTCAAATTACATTTGAACCCCTTATTTCATAAGATTGTTGTTTTGTAGGATGTGACGCCATGTAGTCTTATAGGTGGATACCAACATTTAGGAAGAACATGCTGCTTCTATCTTCAGGGAACCACTTCCATTCTGAGAATGGAGGCAGCAGGTCCCTCCAAAATAACAGAACCTATCTACTGGGCTATACAGCGTCACGTGCAATAATCTTTATAATTGCTGCCATGAGAACTTCAATATCAATGTAAGAATTGTTTGTTGGTTATAAAGTAGCAGTCTTCTCTTTTGCTTTATGGTACTGCTGGAGCTTCTGTGTAAAAGTAATTTTATGAGCAATTTTCGGTTAATGCTGGTGCGAAATATGTATCTTATATATCAGACCTAACTTCAGCTGTATGAATGTCTAATTTATCTGTAATAATTTTACACTGAGTTAGTTACACTTATATAATAAAATCTGTAAAAATACTTTATGTAACGCATTGCTTTTTCATGTGTCCTCAAAAGCCCATAAACTGTACATTTTAATAAGGAGAACTGTTTAAGATTTATTTTACAATGCTGATGACTGTAAAGCAACAAATGGTTAGTGGTCAGTGATAGGTGAATGATGAATTGGAAAGAATTTGGGGAAAGTCGCCATGGCCTAATTGAGATGCTGTCTTTTCATATGCCCGGAGGGACTCAGAAGAACCACAGAACCCTGTAGTTAAGGTAGCCATTTGGCCTGGCCAAAATTAAAATTACTTTATTAAGGGAGAGAATAAAAACTGACGTATTGGTTTTATGAATGTAGTTTCACAGTATTTTCTTGCACAAACTGAGGAAGGGGCAAGAAAACCGTCTAATAAAGAGGGTACTATTTAAACAGAAGCGGGACCGATTAGAATGAACCAAGTCATTAATGGGGTTTAAGATGTCCGGATTCGAAACCATGAAATAACACGTCCGTATGTATAGTGCATGAGTTCACATGTAGATGGCAGAGGAAGTAACACGTCTATAAAGAAGGTTTCAAAATTGTGTATAGATGGCAGAAGGAACCTAATCAAATCGCGGAGCATGTTTTTGATATTATTCGTGAGATAGCGCAGGAATCAATTTGAAAGTAATGGTGTGAACGAAGGAATGGAAATTGAACCAGTTGATTAAATTAAGTGAAGGAAAGATGGCAGAAAGTAAGGGAGCGTTACTCGCAAAATCGGTACAAAAGCATGCTGGAAGAGCGAAAGAAAAGGTAAGACTCAGTTGACATTTCCATAGAGTTATAAATAATTCAGCTGCATGTAAAAATTTAACGTTAAATGCTGTGTAGACCGTCATTTGATAGATACACATGCACATTTCCATAAGTGGTCTGCCTGTGGTAAAACTACTGTACATTTGTAAAACATTGACTGATTAATTTGTTTGTTATTATTACTAATTATTTTAACGTTCATTTAACTGAAGGAATATAAAGTTACTCCGGACACGTAACGTACTATAGATACCTTCATAATATTTTCGCTGTGAAGGCCGAAGGGAATGTTTGCTGGTTCGCATTTGTAGTTAGATCACTTACTAATTCATTTTGACTAAAGTGGTTCGGCGATAGTAAACAGGTATGTAGAAGCGTTATATATAATCGGTTTTCAGGAAATATCTGCAAATTTACTAAAAGTATCCGTGATTGTGTGTAAGATCTCTGTATGGGGTTAGTATTTTTGGAAAACTTAAAACATTAAATGACCACGTTTCTGTGTAAATCAGATAAGTATTTTTTTCCGTATGTGTGTGCGGTCTCTGGATAGAAGCATTTTTCTCTCTCCCGTTCATAGCATTTGAACGGATTTCTACAAAAGCAATTGAATCAACCGCCTAACGTTTTGTGTCCATCCCATAGCTAGGCGACTAATTCGTTACGGTGGAAAAGAACACAAAATCTCCACCTCTTATTATGACTCCTATATTTCCAGTGCAGCATCCCAGGTCTGTCGGTAAATGTGAAATCCTGTTTGTATGCATTTATATCATGCCTTAGATTCTGGTTTATTTTTAGTTGCTGTAGAGACTGTTATTAATTATACAACATTTTGAGTAGGAAGGGCACTTGTGTGCATGCACGCCG
This sequence comes from Cryptotermes secundus, assembly GCF_002891405.2. NCBI lineage: Eukaryota > Metazoa > Arthropoda > Insecta > Blattodea > Kalotermitidae > Cryptotermes > Cryptotermes secundus. The sequence goes on along the minus strand of NW_019741299.1, from coordinate 310,285 downwards.
TAGTTGTGGCTTTTGGTTCGTTTTGGTAACAAACTGTTGGTAATATGATCATGCATGTTACGTGTTTTGTTTTAAACGCGGCTGGTACCCGCTCGCGTTCATGCGAAGTTGAATTGCGTTTGTTCACTTTTATGATGTACATTGCTGTTTCAGGTTGTCAGTTATTGCCGTTTTTAGATGTACAAAAATTATCAGTTTTTGAGCAGATATCGTAAAAAAATAGAAAGTATAACAGAATTATAAAAGAGCCTTATTCGGATTTAGCCATAATTACGTGATATATATACAGTGGGTTTATCGTGTATTTTATGTTTTGCTAAGGCCCATTCATTTTGCGATATACAATCTGTGTTAGAAACATTCTAAGTACATAGCTGGTTTATTTATCGTATTGTTAGCACCCCGACATGTTTCGGTCTAATGAGACCATCTCGAATACCAGATAAACTTATGTTTTTAATAAGCAATATGCTGTAGATCGTAAAAATAAGAGGGAAAGCCCACATACCACTATGTTATATTTCCAGACACTCAAAAAAAAATGAGTACAAGGGAACAAAACCCCAACGTATTCACAGAATGCAGTGAAGACCGACATTTGTTTATTTTAACATAATATTTATTTTAATATTTTATAGGAATTTGTTACTCGGATTTTAAATCCTAATTTTTGTGTATGTGAATTGTAAAGTTTTCTCTTAATAGGTACACGCCCTGAGGATGTCTTAACAAGAACGAACGAAACATGTATGCGTAGTAATAACACGAGAAATAACCCGGTTATACTTAGATGGTGATTTTCATGTGACTTTATCACATTTTGTATTTAAAATTAAAATATTGCACTTTTCTCATCAGTGTTTTCGTTTAAACTGTGAGAAGTTTTCGGAAAGAGCCACGATGTGGCAATATATTATGCATGAAACAGTTTTGTTTTCATGATTGACGTTGTTAATGTCCTGGAAAATTGTTTTAGTACTGAATCTATAAAGAACCGAGAAACTTAAATGGTGCATGCACATCTAATGCCTACAGACAGGAAAACAGCTCGGATTTGACGTTAACTATCCTGTGACTGGGTTGGGGTGCTCGCATGTAGTCACCGACGCTACGAAAAGGGGGCGTAGCCACGAGCAAAGGTCAATATTACGCAGCAAGTATTCACCAGCATGTGTGTGTTGGTGGTATTGCTCGTATAATTATCTGCGTTCACGTGGTTTATTTACTTCTTATGCAAAGTTTACACCGATAGTTTGATTAGGTACGTCAGGGGTGTCGAAATTGTAGACCCAGAAAACAGTGGCCTGGTTACATATGAAAAAGTCCGCGCCATAGCGCGGTTAGTCGCTGGCTTCCCAAAGAAGCGGCCCGGGCTGGATCCTGGATCCTGGATCCTGGGTCTGGTCAAGTGGGATTTGTGGTGGACAAAGTGGCGCTGGGTCAAGTTTTCTCCGAGTACTACGGTTTCCCCTGCCAATCTTCATTCCACCAATTGCTCCACGATCACCCTCACCTATCGTCTGGGGCTGGTACAATAGGCCAGAAGTGGCCGCAGTACAAGGGACTTAGTCCCACCCCACTAGCAATAAAAAAAATACATGAAAAAGCGTCGATTTTTTTTTAAATCTTGCAGCCAGACAAATTTTATTGGATATAATCACAGTGGTGATCATGAACAGTACTATCATCCCTGAAGGTGGAGGACGTAAGCTCCTTTCCACATAACGAAATGCTGTTAAGTTGTCCTCACTGAGACCAGTAATCGCAGGCCTGTACGAAAGGAAACGGAAGTTCACGCAGTCTTTTGTAATATGACGGTGTGTAGTTCAGTAGTTCGTTAAAAACGTTCGCAGGAATATGTTGCCTCCATCTTCAGGAACTATACGCGTGTCATATCCAAAAGACTATCTCCTATAAGGAATAATATCCTCTGAATAGAGTTTACTGACGTTTCGGAGGAACCTATTTTCTCCGTAAGTTCCCCCAGACTTCGGTAAACTTTTGTCAAACTACGCGTCATCTTCATAAGGTCTTAGAATCTCAGATCTCACAGCCGTTTTCGTGCGTTGTTATGAAAAGTGGTAAAAAAACCTCATAAGCTGGTGCAAAGATTCAGATGTTCTGCGCTACAGTTTACGAATGCCACACACAGCCAAGAAATGAAGGTGATGTTGTCCTGTGACACAACACAGGATGTTTCATGCTCATAGGTTACGTAACATTTCCATATCACGTAGCAGTATTCATTTTTATGACTGTACTTAATGGCCTACCGTAATTATGAATGTTTCATTAACAGTATAGACCTCTTTGCCGCTTTGTATATGAGAAAGACTGGGGGAGACCCATGGGATGCCCCAAATAGCGTTAAATACAAAGCAAGAGGCGTTGTTACACGATGTGGTCGGTGTTTGTTGGTAAAACGTTCTTTGTGCGTTTAAAACATTACGCCATGAAGACATATACGATATTGGAGGCTTAACTCCATAGATTCTTAACCTCGGCGCTAGTTGCGGAGTCAGTTTAGACACGGAGGCGAAGATAAGAACTCCTGCTTCAGGTGGGAATCGAACCCCGGTAGTCCGTCCCATCGCGTAGTCCTTATACCGACTGAGGTGCCCCTGCTACGGTATTAACATTTCATGATTAGTTCATGCACATGTAACTGAGCAAGGTGGATCAGTCGGTAAAGCTTCTAAATTCGGAAGGTGTGAAATCTTGGCCGGGTCACAGACTCATTACTGAGGTTTTACATGGGTTTCCTCAGACTTCATTCAAATTCCAAGATCGTACCTTAAAATAAGGCCACGAACGATTCCTTTCAAGTCCTTTCAAATTATTTTCTGTCTACGAATTATTGATAGCCTCGTTAAATTAATCCAGATAAATATTGTCACATGATGGAGTGAGTATAGACTGGGTTTGGATTTTTAATTGGATTATTGAACTCTTACAGATCCCTGAGTACAAGTAATCATAACCGTTTTACCAATTCACGCACTTTGCAGTTCACTAGAGCACACACTTTAAGTCTTCTCAGCCTGCTGTCTCTTCACAGGTTTTCTGGTAACGGCTTCCAACAACGGGCACTTCCATCCCTCTCGGTCCCCGAACTGTCCCCTGCCTCACCTACAGCAACTCTCTACTGATTCACTCTTGATTTGTCATATTTATGACATCGACACGGACCACAAAGGAAACGCCGTTCCTCTATTGCTCTTTACGGGTCCTTTCCCTGGCTCTTTGTTTCGCTGTCGTTGTCTAGCAATGGGCGTACATGCCACAATATTGTGAAGTGACGGTTGAAAGCCGGAATAGTGGAACCGGAGTTAGACGTCCGTTACTGAGAAACGGACGGAAGTCACGTTCCCGTTACAACGAACAGAAGCCAACGAGTCGTTACGAGGTAACAAGTTGCAAAACATAAGATTCCACTGACGACCAACAGGACTGAAGACAGTTAACTGTGCGACGTGCGGGCCGCCTAGCGGTTATAAAAGGCAGTGGGTTCGTGAGTCAAAGGATCGAGGATTAGAAGAGATTAGATAGATCAAAGGAGCGGTAGAGATCAGTCCGAGATTAGTGAGAGATTCGTCAGACAGACGTCGTTCAATGTGTGAGCTGTTATAATTGACTGTAAATGTAAAGAAGTGTCGATAAACACAATCCAGAACCAAATATTATTACTGACACAAACCCCCAATACGTGACAATATGTAAATACTGTTTTATTTTGTTTTTGCTGGAGAGAACTCTATATACAAGGATCGGCTAGGCCCATACAATTTTTTTTCTTCCTTTGGTGCTGCAGCCCCAATTTGGGCCTTGGCCTACCTCCATGAAACTCTCCGTTTCACTTCGGTTTTACTAGATCTTAGACATAAGGTAGGACTCCTTGGGCGGGTGATCAGCTCGTCGCAAGGCCTCTGCCTGTACACAAACACAGAAAAAGCACACATACACTTACACACACTGAACATCCGTGCCCTGAGTGGGGTTCGAACCCACGATCCCGGTTTCCGAGCGAACGAAAACATTGCATGCCTAGACCGCTAGGCTATCGTGACCGGCCCCGTACAAATTATGAAACTTAAATTTTAGATAGAGTCAAACATTTGCTTGATACCTTAACACTAAATAAAACGTGTTTAACAAAGTGTGTCAAAAACTTGTGAAAAGGCCGTTTAGGTAGACCAGGTCTTCGATGGGAGGGCGATACTAAAATATATCATAGGGAAATAAGATGAGAGGATGTGGAGTGGATTGAACTTGCCCAGGATAATCCAGTGGCGGACATTTTGCAAACACGACATTGACTCTTCGAGAGAGATCAGCTGAACAACTGTCAGCTTCTAAAAGAGAACTCTTGTTCCTAGAATTAGTGAGCATTGCATCTAAGATTACAGTACATTTTAAAGTCGTTTACAGGATTTAGATCATTGCTTCGAACTCGTTTTTATCAATGTTGTATCAATTGCATAGGTTATACAACTCTGAATAGCTAGGAAATGATGTATGTTGAATATATTTAACTTTCTACTTTCTCTATTCTCCATCTGTTTCCGAGGTCAAGAATGGTGGAGCTATACCTCTACTCCCCCATGCGTCTTCGTGGCCTGGCGCTTAATCCATTAAGCACATAGACGACTTTAGTTTTGTAAGATTTGAGGTTTTCACGGCGGCAACTATGAAAAATGTCGTCTTCTGGGATGTGGCGCCGTGTAGGTCTTGTGTAAACCGATGTTTCGGAGGAACGAGCGTGAGCAGGTGACGGCAGTCTACAGGCGTAATTACGACACTTGCCCCATTCTTGTGTGTCGTTTCTCTGTTGCCTCCAGCGCTTCAATTTAAGCTCTCGTAAATCATTATCTGCATTTTCCAGCTATCTCAGTCTGGGCCTTCGCCCCTCTCTTTAGCATACTGCCATACTTTTAGAAATTGCAGCCACTCTGTCTGCATAGTCTACTGACCACATTATCTACACAGATAGTCCGAAATTTATTTTTAATTGCTTAGGGATGGAAAATGTTCATCATCAAGGCCTACACATTCAATTTTCAAACAATAGCTAGAGTTATTTTCAGCTATTTAGGCACTATTCTTCAAACCGGAAGGTCGCGGGTTCGATTCCCGATGAGTTTACTGGATTTTTTCGATTGACGTAATCATTCCAGCCGCAGTATGGCCCTGGGATCGAATCAGCGTCTAACAGAAATGAGTACCAGGAATTTTCCTGGGGGTAAAGGGCGGCCGGCGCGTAACGCGGACAACCTCACCGCCATCTGTGAGCCGATTGTCTAGAAAATGTGGGAGCCTTCACGGTCTGTTACAGAGATAGCTTTACTTTTACTGTAAAATAGTTGTTGCTATTTAAAGATGGACGCAGAAAATTTATATTCGAATTAAAATAATCTTTATAAAGATCGAATAAATGTCTTAATACCTTTCATGAGTTTCGTTTCGTCGGAGATATGAACTTACAATATTGTGATTATTCGATATGTCGTATTAATGAAGGTAAGCTGTGAACCAAGGTGTAGGTCGGTCAACAATATTAAAATGGATCTTAGAGAGATAGGATGGGATGTTTTTGATTGGATTAATCTGGCTCATGATAGAGACCAGTGGAGGGCTCTTGTGAAGACGGTAATGAANTATTTTTCATTGACTCCCCCCCCCCCCTTCCTTCTTAAACATGTTTCGGCCGTGGTAACCACTCGACCGATATATTTGGTTATATAACCGAACTTCTCGGTTCAGTGGTTAGCACTCTTTCATATTCGAATTCCGACCCAAATGTCGACTATCGTATCTAGGTCTTTCCTAAGTCACTCCTTTCCAGTGTCGGAAGAGTACATTCAGATTGGGCCAAAGACATTTTCTTCGCATCTTACTCGATTTATGCATAAGCAGTTATCCTATCAGCAACTGATATTATCCAGTAGAGGTAAAGTAAAGTTGTCCCCGTGCTTATGCCATGAAGACATGTGGGAGGGGAGGTATAGCTCCACTATTCTTTACCTCGACGCTAGATGGAGGTACGGCTAGTGGGTGGGACTAAGTCCCTTGTACTGCGGCCACTCCTGGCCTATTGTGCCAGCCCCAGATGATAGGTGAGGGTGATTGTGGAGCAGTTGGTGGAATGAAGATTTTCAGGAGGAACCGAAGTACTCGGAGAAAACCTGCGCCAGCGCCACTTTGTCCACCACAAACCCCACTTGACCAGACCCGGGATCGAACCCGGGCCGCCTCGGTGGGAAGCCAGCGACTAACCGCTTGAGCTATGGGGCGGCCTAGATGGAGGTAAATGGTCAGCTTCCCGCCCCGGCCGCTTTACCCCTAAGGAAAAAGCCACTGGTACCCATTGGAGAGGAACCTGGCTGGGTTCCAGAGTCAGCCTGGGCGCTGTGGAGCAGAGAAAATCTTGCCTCGTAGGGAATCGAACCTCGACCATCCAGCATGTAGCCCATCATTATACCGACTGAGGGATGAAGTATCAGTCGAACATGCGCTGCATCAGCGTGGAAGTAGCAACGTTTAACACGGACAATGAAACCGGTCTGCAGGGGACTCGAGCCATGGGATGTATCTCAAGGATAAGTCGCTACTATCAGTCTGCAGGTAGAATGTTTGTAGTAAACACCGCTATTACTATGTATGTATACAACTCTCGGCGGCCATCTTGAATACTTTCATCTCAGATGTGTTGAGAGGGGCCCAGGAATGAGGATAACAGCGTCCAAACTGACTGTTCCTTTACAACTTTCACATTAATGATCATAATGATGGACCCACTTATATTCCAGAAGTATTTCTTAGGCAGGTATTTTTATGTACGTTTATAAGCATGAATGCCTGATAGGTTTATAAGGATGTCCTTTTCTACGTAAACTGGATTTATCTGGCTGAGTGTATATCTCGATGGTGGGCCCTTGTGAACACAATAATGTACTCTTGAAATTTGTGAAATTTCGGGAATTTTCTTAAATAGTGATTAGCAGCTTTTGTAGGACTATACTTCATGGACCAGGAGCCGGGATAGCGCAGTCAGTATGGCGACTGGCTACGGGATGGACGGCTGGGGTTCGATTCCCGGAAAGGGCGAGATTTTTCTCTTCTTCACTGCGCCCAGACCATTTCTGGAGCCCACCAAGTCTCCTGTCTAACAGGTACCGGCGCATCTTTCCACAGGGATAAATCGTCCAGGGCGTGAAACTGACCGCTCATCTCAAACTAGTACCGAGGTCAAGAATACGTAATCAGTACAGCCACTCCCCCATACGCCTTCATAGGCTAGTACTTAATTAGTTAAGTATAGGGATTTTGCTTCCTTCCTAATTCTTTCCAAATCATTACTTTCCATCATCCAGTTATTCGGTGCTGTATGCTCAGAATTACTGGCAGTGCCCCTGGATAAACTTTAAATAAATAATACCACAGATGTTTTTATTGCTAGTGGGGTGGGACTAAGTCCCTTGCACTGCGGCCACTTCTGGCCTATTGTACCAACCCCAGATGATAGGTGAGGGTGAATGTGGAGCAATTGGTGGAATGAAGATTGGCAGGGGAAACCGAAGTACTCTGAGAAAACCTGCCCCAGCGCCACTTTGTCCACCACAAATCCTACTTGACCAGACCCCGGGATCAAACCCGGGCCGCCGCGGTGGGAAGCCAGCGACTAACCGCTTGAGCTATGGCGCGGCCACATGCAACAGGTTAATATAATATCTCATTTACCTCAATTATCAGAACGAATTGCTGTCAACGGCCGTCTTCATATCCCTTACGGAAGCCCGGAGCTAACCAAAACCACTAAGTGCTAAATCCTTTAAGATGGGGCTCGACGTCAAGACCTACTAACTGACCGACCGTCAGTCGCAATGTGACTGACTTTGACTTAGTCTCTAATGGGTTAAACTGGAGAAGTATATCACGTGCAGTGTTTTCAAGGAAACAGATCATGGCTGCTTAAGACAGACATTTCCTAGCGATATTTCTAGGTCAGACCACATTCGTATATTTATTGCGTCTTTTGCGGTCGCCTTTTTAATTTGCATGAGTTATAGAAGTTGGAATTTTAGGATTATGAATAATATTTTGGAAAAGATCTAAGAGAAAACGGTTATGTCGTATTTTAAGATACTGTCTCGGCGTTTGCTAGCAGAGGCTGAAGGAAACTATGAAAATGGGCCGAGATACGAAATAGCGACCTCCCGAATACGAAGTAAGAGAGCTGGCCTTGCAGCTATGATTCCTGCATGCAAGAACCACCGGGAAAAAATAGGAAAAACGACGGATAAATTAAACATTGCTTCTTTGTGGTTAACCGCTTATGTGGTCTAGTGGTCAGAGGTCTTGGTTACAGATCCAGAGGTCCCGAGTTCGATTCCCAGCGCTACCAGATTTTCTGAGAAGTAGTGGGTCTGAAACGGAGTCCACTCAGCCTTATGAGGATAACTGAGGAGCTATTTCAAGAAAATAGCGGCTGTGGTCTAGAAAACCGAGATTAACGGCCGTGGGAATCCGTTGCGCTGACCACGTGACACCCTCTATCCGCTAAAGTTGGCACTAACTTCGCCGGCAAGCGGCGGTCGTTGGGTCGGTATAGTTAGCTTGCGGACTAAAGCCACGGAGTTTTTTTTCCGTCAGTGGCTTAGTAACTTTTTTTCTATCGTCTCATTTTGAAAAATACGTAAGCAAAAATATCTTCTTTTTTTTTTACATATTTATAAACCAACTATGCCGGTTTACAAGTCACTTATCGCCAAATACTTTTATATTAAATTTTCTTAGAAAACACTCTTTTGTTATTTGAGGTATGAGATTTTCGGTCCTCTACCTTGAAGATGGATGCAGTACGTTTCCTCCAAAACTTAGATAGACATCTTCAAGCTCATACCTCGCCACAGTCCAAGAAGACGTTAATATTCACTATTTTTTATGTCGTTGCAGACATTTCTGAGGGACATTAATCTCTTCCTTGTGTCCCTGGAACTGAAGGCAGGATTGTCAGCATGAGAAAGTATACAGTCAAGCTTTCCCGTTATCTGTAGATGTGCACGTATGTGGGTGGTACAGTAGGTGACGTAGGGCACAGTATCAGCAGACAATTGCATATACAGCAGCTAATTCATTCCTTTTGTAATAATGGAAGACACTTAACCAGACTTATTTTATACTATTTTGAAAATCTCGCCGAATTTAGCTAACAGGTACGGGAGAACTGAATGATACATCATACGTTCCTAACCACGCTGTAAAGAATGTGTTTTATAACATCGAATGAGAGGTAGCTTAGTTGGTTGAGGCACTATGCTACAAGCCGGAAGGTCGCGGGATCGAATCCCGATGAGGTGGATTTTTTCAATTGGCCTAATCCTTCCAGCCGCAATATTTCCTTGGAGTCGACTCAGTCTCTAACAGAAATGAGTACCAGGAATATTCTTGGGGGTAAAGGGCGGCCTGTGCATATGGCTAACAACCTTACCGCCATCTGTGAGCCGACTCTCTAGAAAATGTGGGAACCTCGACGTCTCACAACCCTATGGGCCTCCACGGCCTCTTACGGAGATAGCTTTACATACTTTTACTTAACATCGAATGAGAAAACGGCAAGCATTTGGTAGGAGACGGCCGAGAGTATGTAAAGTTAAGCAGGGTATGTAACACGAATGGAGATAAGAGGAATGCATATAGGATACTGGTGGGAAAGCCGGAAGGAAGGAGACCACTGGGAAAACCAAGGCGTAGGAGGGTGGACAATATTAAAATGGATCTTGTAGAGATAGGGAGGGGTGGTACGGACTGGCTGGATCTTACTCAGGATAGGGACCAGTGGAGGGCTCTTGTGAACACGGTAATGAATCTTCGGGTTCCATAAAATGTTGGGAAGTTCTTGCTGCACAACCGACGGCTCCTCAAGAAGGGCTCGGCTGCATGAAGTTAGTTTTAGTTAGGCTTACTATATCGGAATTTGCTTCAGATAACTGAGGAAAACAACGAAAAATCCCATACAGAATAGCCTGCAAAACGTTATTGCTGCATCCTACACGATAAAATTTAAGAAAAGTTTTTTTTTTCGAAAAATATAGGCTATAAATTAATATGTGCACCTCAGTGGCGTTTATATGTAACTGATGATATAGCTGAGAAATTTCGGAAAGCTAAAACAATGCAGTACGCTTCAACCGGGATGTATCTCCGGAAAAATTGCGGCAGAGGCGTGAAGCTGACCACTCACCTGCAACTAATGCCGAGGTCAAGAATACGTGGATGTGTATATCCACTCCCCCATACGCCTTCATGGCGTAGTGAATAAGTAGTTAAGCATAAGGGGGCAACTGTGCCTTTTACCAACGACACTGTATTTTCTGAGCTACTCGAGGATCGCCAAATAAAAAAAAAGGAACAGTTTCTAATATAAAATGCCACGTTGGTGCTGAATGCAATGTGTGTGAGGACTTTAAAAAGAGAAATTTATGACCTATTCTCAGCATTTGCCTGGCGGACTGATGAAACCCACGAAAACCCTGTCAGTATAACTAGTAACGGGGTCGGGATTCGAACTGGGTGCCTGCCGAATACAGGCCACTATGCCAGGCTGCTCTTACAGATAAAACGCTCAGAGACGCTAATGCTATAGAAGGGTAGCAAACTAAACACCAGGAAATGACGTAATATAGCATATAGATGTTTGAAACCCTTGTGACGTAACAGAAAGGTACGCATATCGTTTGAGTTGTACGAGTACTAACTCATGGATTTGTGGTTTCCAGTTGAGTTGGTTCCAGATCGGTGAAACTGCGAGGAAATTATCTTACTACATTTGGATCTTGTGTTCGTAACAGGGGTAGTTTCTTGTAGTTTTATACTATCAGGGTTTAGCCGCAGTCGGTATAGCGACAGGCTACGGGCTGGATGACCGAGGGGTCTGAGTTCGAGTCCCGGTAGGGTCAAAATTGTTCTCCTCTCCACGTCGTCCATACTGGTTGTGAGGCCCACCCAGCCTCATACCCAATGGGTACCGGGGCGCTTTCCCCGTGGGTAAAGCGGTCGGGGCGTGAAGCTGACTACTTACCTCAGCTAATGCCGAGGTCAAGAATACGTGGATATGTATGGCCACTTCCCCATTCGTCTTCATGGCGCAGTGCTTAATTAGCTTAGCACAGGGATAACTTTTAACTTCTACGGTAGCGTAGTTGGTTGAGGCACTGTGTCGCGGGCTCGATTACCGATGAGGTCACTGGATTTTTCGCGTTAGCGTAGTTGGTTGAGGAACTGTGCTAGAAACCGGAAGGTCGCGGGATCGAATCCAGATGAAGTTACTGGATTCTTCAATGGACCTAATCCTTCCGGACGCGCTGTGGACCTGTTGTCTCAGCCTCTAACAAAAATCTATACCAGGAATTTTTCTTGGGGGTAAAATGCGACCGGCGCGTAAGGCTGACAACCTCACCGCCATCTTTGAGCCGATTGTCTAGAAAATGTGGGAGCCTCGACGTCTCAAAACCCTTTGGGCCTTCACGGCCTGTTACAGGGATAGCTTTACCTAATTATTTCGGCCACACTATGGCGCTAGGGTCGACTCAGCCTCTAGCAGAAATAAGTACCAGGAATCTTCCTGGAGGGCAAAAGGCGGCAGGCTCGTGAGGCCGACAACCTCACCGCCATCTGTGTGCCGATTGTGGGAGCCTCGACGTCTCACAACCCTGTGAGTTTCTACGGTCTGTTACAAACTAAGAATACGGATTCAGTCTTCATTTCATTGAGTGTTTCTCGAGCAGCATATCCTGGTAACCATGGGGACCGGTGTGTAAGATGTGTGAGTGCAGAACTTGGCCTTATTCCTATCTTCCTGTGTATGCTGGTCGTTATACCAGCAGGCGTTGTGATATATCTGATATTCATTTCGAAATATCGTATGGCGGTTCGAGTCACAGAAGGGGCTAGGTAAATCAGACGGGGCATGAGGAACAGGCAGGAGTGTAGCAGGTTCAATGAAACGACTTCAGTGAGAGAAGTAAGCGCCCAACGTACCTTTCGTTACAACAGTGTCAGAGAGAGATATTTTAAACTTCCTTCTCCCCACTCCATTTTGCCAGTAAGAGATGAACTCTACCAAGTTCTTACGTCTGCCAGCCAGTTAAGATTCTTAAAGGGAATATCATCTTCTGGGATGTAACAATTTGTAGTTCAGTGAAAGTCAACCGGTGTTTCGGATGACCATATAGCGTCTATCTTCAGGGTTATGCAGTAATCCAAGTAAGAAACCATCAGAAGCAGGCAGCAACCTGAGCTCTGTATTCTCCGAAACGTCGGGATGTCTTCTCCAAACTACACAGTATTTGGAATCAGAAGACCGTACTGTTAAACCTGTTTATTATATGACAGTTCGTTGGATTTCGCAATAATGCAGCAGCTGGGATTCTTACAACGGGCTGACAGCCTCATCCATTCGACATGTATTTTACAGAAGTTTTTCTTGTTTGGTGAGTGAATTGCAGATTGCCCTTGTGAATTTTTCTCTGTTCCATTCAGAACAGCTGCCAGTCTTTCCATTCTACATTTTCAGTTGTTAGCACGTTTTTCTTATAGAACATAACTATTTGAATGACTAGTATGTTTGCAGAATAAAGAAACCTATTGTAGGTATAGTTATGGTGGGATATCATGCATCTTCTTTATAATAAACGTCTGTTGCCGTTAAAATGCAAGTAGTATGTTACTTTCTCCAGGATTCAAGATTCAGGCCGTCTGAACATATGTTTGTTTCTTATTATATTCTTCACAGTTGGCAATAATCTACATTAGGAAAGTTCCATGTACCTCAAGTAGGCTCTATGAGAGGGTATCATATAATCGCCTTATACGGAAGTTTGAATTTCGATTTCAATAGGTGACAGTGCTGTACCACCTCTGTTGTCTAGTGGTCGGAGTTCCTGGCTACAGATCCAGAGGTCCTAGGTTCGAATAGCTGATGCTTCGACTTAGACTCGAACCAAGCGGCCTCCGTAGTCTAGGGGTAACGTTCCCGCCTCATGACTCAAGGTACGCGGGTTCAAACCCGGCGGAGGTCGTGGAATTTTTAAGGGCGGAAAAATTCAGGGAACAAGTCCTCCGGGAGGGACTTTAAGCCCTGGGTCCCGTGTCGTAGCTTTACGGCACGTAAAAGAACCTCATGCCTCAAGGAGGCGTCTGAGCCAAATTATAACGACATTTCCCGCCCAACAATAGTCTCTAACGCCTCTGGTAGATGGGGGAAGCATCTAGATACCGCTGAGCCAGTAGAGGCCGAATTCGCTGGCTGAGTCGGGACTGATGGCACGTACCAGTATCCGTAGGGTATAGAGACTGGTAGAATATCACAGGAGGACGTACAATAGACCACTGGTCGCGGTGCATGGGGAAACCCACCCCCTCCAATAATAATAATAATAATAATAGACTCGAACCAGTCACCTCCTGAATAACAAGTTAGAACGTTGCGTTACAACTTCAGAGCGGAACTCGCAAGTAGAACTTAACAAGTGGCAGCGCGCCTCGTAAACGGGTGACTGTTTCGCTTTAGACAGCCCTGAATGCTGATAGGATGGAACGTCAAGCCACGTTAATGATTCATTTGCTTGGAGTACCAGAAGAAAATTACGGGAAAAACAGAATAATCAGTATCCCGGCCGGAACTCGAACCGACGACGTACCTGATGCAAGCGGCTGCGTTAAACCTAAGGCTTGGGCCTCCTTGCTACGTCTGTCTCTTCTTTAATACAGGAAACAGACTAAAACGTGTAAATATTCGTCATAGTGTACGTTACAAACAACTGTCCACACTTGTAATTGTCTCATTTGTTCTTAGTCAAATTGTGTGACATCATTTACCATTTGATGAGATTAGGCAGTTAAGACTTACCGTGGGCGGAAGGTGAAGTTATGTGGGTATTGCAGAACGCTCATCTTTCGCTGCTGTAGTCTGCGTAATTGCTTTCAGGGCTTATGTTATCTGTAACTCTGTTGAAACGTCTGTGACAGGTACATTTCGAAGCTTAATGCGGGAAAACGAATTGACCTAACCCTTCCAGCTGCACTGTGGCCCTGGGGTCGACTCAGCCTCTAACAGAAATGAGCACTATGAATATTCCTGGGGGTTAATAGTGGCCGTTGCGTAAGGCTGTAACCTCACCGCCATCTGTGAGCCAGTTGTCTAGAAAAATATTGGAACCTCGACGTGTTATAGCCCTATGGGTTTCCACGGCCTCTTACAAGAACGGCTTTACATTTCTTATCAAACCTCGGTCCGGTCTAGAAAACCCAGATTAACGGACATGGGGATCCGTTGCCTTGACCACGCGACACCCTCTATCCGCAAAAGTTGGCACTAACTTCGCCGACAAGCGGCGGTCGCTCGGTCGGTATAGTTCGCTTGCGCACTAAAAGTCACGGGTTTGTTTTATCAATCCTTCATTTGTGATCCCTCCCCCATGAAATCGCTGAGATTTCAAGAATCATTTAAGATACAGCTGTACCCACGCAAAATTTGGGAAGTCAGTAAGCGCATTTTAGTACGGTTGCATTTGGAACATGTATATGCAGCCAACGGAACATTTCGCCAATGTTTTCTGTACTGTACAAGAACATTTTATAAACACATCACGGTCGCATTTAATGCGAGGATGCGTTCCTGAAGACCGCGCATAGTTCAAGACAGCGGCAGCGTGGTTCACACGATACTGATGGTGGATATTTCTGTTAACCACCTGAAGTGGCGCCGCCCAGTGGCAAAAGCCTAAACATTCTCGGTCCGTCACTTTGAAATACGTACGTGATTTTTGCCGAATTTACTTGGCAGGATTCGCATCATTTCAAACTTCGCGTATAATGTTGAGACTTTTATTAATATTTTTATGTCGCACTATTTCAGATTCGCATAAAATACGACCGCACTATAGTTAACTGTAAGTGTGGAGAGGTTGTAAAGCTTCAACACCGTGCGCCTGCCCTCATGTTGCTTAACGTATATAGAAATTAAGGCCATATCGATCAGGAAATGCGGAGCAACAGAAGAGCTATATTTTCTGACGCTGCGTCTGTTAAGTGTAGAGCAGTAATATTACAGACATATTCAGAAGGCTCTCGGTTCGAAATCGCGCGCAAACCAACTATACTGAGGTTCCGCGCCATAGGTCAAGCGGTTAGTCGCTGGCTTCCCACCGCGGCGGCCTGGGTTCGATCCCTGGCCTGGTCAGGTAGGATTTGTGGTGGACAAAATGGCGCTGAGGCAGGTTTTCTCAGAGTACTTCGGTTTCCCCTGCCAATCTTCATTCCAGCAATTGCTCCACAATGACTCACCTGTCATCTGGGGCCGGTACAATAGGCCAGAAGTGGCCGCAGTACAAGGGACTTAGTCCCACCCCACTAGCAATAAAAAAATATCCTGAGGTTAGGCCGTTCCATAGCTCAGGCGGTTAGTCGCCAGTTTCCCACCCCGGCGGCCCAGGTTTGACCCCAGGTCATGTCATATGGGATTTGTTATAGACAAAGTGGCGGTGGGGCAGGTTTTCTCTGAGTACTGCGGTTTCCCCTGCCAGTTCCCATTCCACCGACTTCTCCAAACTCATCATCTATCATCCGGGTCTGGTACAATAGGCTAATTAGTGGCTGACGAGAGACTAAGTTTTACCCCACCCCAGGAAACTAAAAAAAAAAAAGCTCTCCTGAGGTTCATGGTTTTTCTTCATTTCCTTCATTAACCTTCTGGAATATTACTTCCATTAGGCAATTCTCGCTTCCTTCCAAATCCTCTCCCATTCATCAGTCATCAGTTATTGTATCATCAGACGCTATATAGTGTAGAAACTGACGACACCGTTAAATAATCCACAAAAGAAAGATACCGCGTCTGAAATAGGCAACTGTAATTGAAAATATCAGCCCATTTTTCACACTGTTATCCTGAACTGCCCAATCGGTTGATTGAGCAGTTCAGGATAACAGCGGGTGAAGTGTGAACTAAAAGGCGGCCGCGTGAGTCCTGACCGGTCTGGGTCGCGCGTAATATCAGGTTGAGATGATGTTCCTGCGCGGGGTGAGGGGGTTGCTGAGATGGCCCGGGATCTGTGCTGCGTCTCAGTCATACAGAGGCTGAGTGGCCGAGTCTAGTTGAAGTCTCGCTGGCTATTCTTATAACCAAGTTCAGTCTCTGATTATAGCTTGCTTGCTTTCCCTGGTTCAGCCGACAGAGTTCGTCACATCCTCCACTTAAAATACAAACAGCATCAACTAGGAAATGAAGCTTTGTCTCGTCCTTGGAAACGTGGGTGGCCATCACTTGCGGAGCAGGATTTGAGGTTCTCACACCGGTGGTTACGGAGAGTTTTTTTTCTGTGCTATAACGCCGTATAGTCTTGGTTGCTTTCCTTGTCACCTGCTTTCAAGTTGGTTTCTTTGCTTGGCTTATTTTTTCGATCCTTGAGGCGACATGTTCCTCCGAAACGTCGGTTGAATTTCAACGGACTACACGGCGTTATATCCCAGAAGGAAGAACTCTTCATCGCATACGTTCATGTATTAATCAGATTAAGGATTGATACAGGAATTCTAATGGAATAAGTAACTGCATGAATTATGATCCTATTTGAGTAGCTGATTGTTGCTTAACTAGTTAAATAATTCCCCCGCCTTATAATGGAACGCGAAGGTTTATGACCATGTTCATCACAGACCGCACCGAGCAGGGTTATATAAGCGGACCGCTCTAGACTTGCATTCTGGAGGTGCATGTTTCGAATCTTGACCGAAGTTTTTCGTGGGTTTCCTCAGTAATTTCAGGCAAATGCCGGGATAGTGCCGCGATTGAGCTACGACTGCTTTCTTCAAAACATTATTCGCCAGTCATACTACCATTGGACGCTGTGTATTTACTCTGTGATACTGAGTGTGTCATAAACCGCAAAAGAAACTTAAAAATTCTCCCCCACCCCTAAACGAATAAGTACACTGAAGCGGTAACTCTTGTGGCTTGTATTCGGAAGGTTCCCGGTTCGAATCTCTACCACAACACTGACTCATCTGAGTAATTTTTTTTCTTTATAACTTTCCTCAGTTTCTCCTGGAAGATCCGGTCTAGAGAACCGAGATTAAAGTTCATGGGAATTCGTTGCGCTGACCACGTGACACCATCTGTCTGCAAAAGTTGGTACTAACTTCACCGACAAGCGGCGGCCGTTCGTTCGGTATAGTTCGCTTGCGGACTACAGGCGACGGAATTATCCTGGAAGATGCTGTAATACGAGTAGTACATAAAATTTAGGGCGAAACCGCTTCCTTCAGCGTTATTTCCAAATAATTATTCGCTGTCGTCCTATCATTCAACACTGTATAGTCTGAACTACTGATATCATCGTTAAATAAGCAACAAATATATAAATAACAGGCTGCCGCTTAATGGAATAAGCAAATATTAATCTTCAGACTGTACCCTGTCAGTGCAAGCGAAATTACAACTTATATTTTGTATTCTCGTCATCAAAGTTTTGTATCATTTACGTTTTTCCAAATTATGACGCACTTTGAACAAGGATAACAAAATGGAAGACCGGTCACGGTAGCCGGGATCTTGGGTTCGAATCCCAGTCATGGCATGGATGTTTAGTGTTTGTGTGTGTGCGTTTTTCTATGTTTGTGTACAGGTAGAGGCCTTGCGACGAGCTGATCACCCGCCTAAGGAGTGCTACCGAATGTCTAAGATATAGTAAACCGAAGTGAAACGGAGAGTTTCACGGAGGTAGGCCAAGGCTAAATTGGGGTTGTAGTGCCAAAGGAAAAAAAAATCAGAAAGGAAGACGTCAAATTAGTCCCTCCTTTAAAACAAGATTCCTTTGGAATGAACATGAAGCGAGAAACTAACATCCTTCCATTTTAATACACCATTTTTTTATCCACGTGGTTATGAGCCATGTACCAGAATCCTCCAACCTTTAGCCACGCGAAGCATGTGCTAGGGGCTGTCCGCAATATATCGAGCACAATGCTGCTCTAATAGGTTATGACAGGCGCTGAATAGTGATCTTGTTGTAGAGGTCAGTACACCGGTGACATTGCGAGCAAAGGGAAGGACTCTCGCTACTGAAGGAAGGAATTCAGTTCGTCGATTGAACAGGAGGAACGCTCTCTTTGCTCGACTTAGTCGTCGACCCTGAAAATGGAGGCAATATTTTCCTCCGAAACATCAGTCGACTTTCACCGGACTACACTGCATTATATCCAAGAATATACAACGTTTATTATTCTGTAAATAAATTATAGATGTTCAGTATTTTATCATACCTTATTTCGATATCAAAATTTTGCTCTTGACGGAATTTCTTCATGACGAGATAAAAATACAACTCTGTGGATTTAGTCCGCAAGCGAACTATACCGACCGAGCGACCGCCGCTTGTCGGCGAACTAATGGTCAGAGTTCCTGGCTACAGATCCAGAAGTCTCGGGTTCGATTCCCGGCGCTACCAGATTTTCTGAGAAGTAGTGGGTCTGGAACTGGGTTCACGTAGCCTCGTGAGGATAATTGAGTTATTTAAAGGAAATAGCGGGTCCGGTCTAGAAAACCGAAATTAACGGCCATGGGGATTCGTTGCGCTGACCACGCGACACCCTCTTTCCGCTAAAGTTGGCACTAACTTCGCCGACAAGCGCGGTCGCTCGGTCAGTATAGTTCGCATGCGGCCTCAAGCCATTGAGATTTTCTTTTGTTTGTCTCCAGAGCGAGCTCCAATAATATGACCCTTGTATTGTATTTCTTTAAAACACTGTCAGGCACACAAATACGAATTGGCTCCTCCAACCTTCTGTAATACAACAAACATAACTGCTGTAGCAACCTTTCTCCTGAAATCACTGGCAAACACACATGGCTATAGCAACATTTTTCCTGAAATCACTGGCAAACACACATGGCTATAGCAGCCCTTCTCCTGAAATCACTGGCAAACACACATGACGTCTGTAACATCTTACTGAAAACATTCGCTGACACAGAAGCACACACAGAATACTGTGACCTATTTATTTAAATCGCAGCTAGACACATAAGCACACATGACCTCTGTAACATATTTCCTGAAAACATTCGATGACACAGAAGCATACAGAATGCTGTGACCTGTTTCTTAAAATCGCTGGTAGACACATAAGCACGCATGACCTCTATAACATATTTCCTTAAAACATTCGCTGACACAGAAGCACAGACAGAATACTGTGTGACCTGTTTATTTAAATCGCAGCAAGACACATAAGCACACATGACATGTAACATCTTTCCTGAAAACATTCGCTGACACAGAAGCACACACAGAATACTGTGGTCTATTCTTTAAATCGCAGGCAGACACATAAGCACACATGACGTGTAACATATTTCCTGAAAACATTCGCTGACACAGAAGCACGCACAGAATACTGTGGTCTATTTCTTTAAATCGCAGGCAGACACATAAGCACACATGACATCTGTAACTTCTTTCCTGAAAACATTTGCTGACACAGAAGCACACAATGCTGTGACCTGTTTCTTGAAATCACTTGCGGACACGCGAACACATGGGCTACCCAACCTCTACGTTCCATTCAGGAAACGATGCTACAAGAGTTGGTGCATAGAAATGTGTGAAAGAAGAGTGATAACCGTAGTTCTTGTACAAACTGTACAAGTGAAATGAGATTTCACTTCCGTCCACCTGTGCTTCTGGGCAAAAGCCAACACAGAGAGAGTTTAGTATATCCGGGTTTGATTCCAAGTTTTCATAAAAGAAATTTGCTCTTATGTAGAGTTGACGTCAGTCTAATTTCATGTTTTCTGATCTCGAGGGAACTTTGTGAAACCTGACAGAACTATATTTTCTAGTAGGCCTTCGAAGTAAAGACAGAAAGAGCGGAAGTTGTCAGAAGGCTAGTTGCAGTTGTCAGTACAACTTCCATGAGACAACAATACTGGTTCCGACATAATTGGGTTACTTTTTTTTTTTGGGCTAGTCATAATATGAATAATACGTTGAAGCAGTAATTTCTTCAAAATAAAATATGGTAATCCAGTTGATATGCCACAGGAAACGCAGTACATCTCCATTACAAAGACCAGTCACTTAGTTCTGATTAGGCCGCGCCATAGCTCAAGCTGTTAGTCGCTGGCTTCCCACGTCGGCGGCCCGAGCTCGATCCCGGGTCTGGTCAAGTGGGATTTGTAGTGGACAAAGTTGCGCTGGGGCGGGTTTTCTCCGAGTACTTCGGTTTCCCCTGCCAGTCTTCATTCCACCAAATTCTCCATCATCATAATCACCCGGGGCAGGTATAATAGGCCAATCAGTGATCGCCGTGCGGAGTGGACCCAGTTGGACTCCACCCCCCACTAAGAGAATTTAAAAAAAAATAGTTCTTGTTAGGGAAATAATCTCTGTTTATTCTGAAAAACGTTTCGAATGAATACATAAATAGAAACAGCGAAGTGAGTGTTAAAAGTGAAGTGGTACATACAGTATAGTAACCACTGTTCTTTACGGAGTAAATTTCATATCAGCGTGGAAGCGTTCATTAAATCCTGAAAGGAAAAAAATAAAGGTAAAAGTAAAGTTGTCCCTGTGCTTAATTGAGCAGCATGCTATGAAGACGTGTGGAGGAGTGGAGGTACAGCTGCACCATTCTCGATATCAGCACTAGATGGAGGTGAGTGTCCAAATACACGACCTGGCCGCTTTTCCCCCTGGGAAAGAGCCCCGGTACCCATCGGATAGAAGGCTGGATGGGCCTCAGAGCCAGTCTGGACGCTGTGGAGAAAACTCTCTTTGTCTCTGCAGTGGAACCCTGGCCGTCCACCCTGTAGCCAGTCGCTATACCGACTGAGCTATCCCCACTCCTAAAAGGAAAAGAATGCTTTGAAAAGTCATATGCTGTTGTTAAATAACATTTTTTTCATCTAATTAAGTTTAAAAGTAAAGGTATCCCTGTAACAGGCCGAGGAGGCCCATGGTGTTATGAGCTGTTGAGCTTCCCACCTTTTCTAGACAGTCGGCTCATAGATGTCAGCAAGGTTGTCAGCCCTACGCGTCGGCCGTCCTTTACCCCCAAGAATATTCCTGGTACTCATTTCTGTTAAGAGTCAGCCCCAGAGACATAGTGCGGCTGGAGCGATTAGGTCAATTGAAAAAATCCAATGACCTCATCAAGACTTGAACCCGCAACCTCCCGTCTTGTAATATAGTGCCTCAACCAGCTACTCTACCGCGTGTCTCCCTTTCGAATCCCAGTAGGGTCAAGAATTTTCGCTTCTCCAAGTCGTCCAGACCGCTTCTATGGCCACCCAACCTCCCATCCAAAGGGTACCGAGGGCTCTTTCCCTCGGTTTAAAGCGGCTGGGGCTTGAAGCTGACCACTCACATTCAACTAGTGCCGAAATCAAGAAATCGTGTGTCTATACATGCAGTCCCCATCCGTCGTCATGGCGTAGTGCTTAATTAGTTAAGCACAGGGACACCTTTACCTTTACCTTATGGAGCGTCTTATTCCACCATTTTGTATCTTTCTAATGATCGTCTGTATATCTGCAGTCTATAGCAAGACTGGTATTGGGCGATGGACAAGGTCCAGGGGCTGTATAATCTCATGTCCATTACAAGGGGGCTTGAAACGTAAACAGTCTGATCTTAGGGATCCATGAAACGCCAACACATTATGCCACCAGTGAAAGATTTCAGTGTTTGTTTTCAATTCCTCTGTTTATTTTTTTCCCCCCCGTTTTTTGATTGAACAGTTTTCGTCATTCAGTCTACCTTACATAATCTGTAAGTCTCGTAGTAGCGTGAGGCCCAGAAAGTTATGTAGCTGAACGCTGTTAAAGCGAAAAGTAAGTGACAGTAACTGAACCGAGAAATTTACCACAAATGTAAGCAAACAAACCCGTTAAGACTCTTGTGAACGCAGTAATACTCCTTTCGCTTCCGTAGAAGGTGGAGAATTTCTTAACTAGGTGATCAACTGTCAGCTTCTCAAGACATTAGTATCTTGTAGGATATGGGGCTCTCACTGCGAAGGTTATGAACGGTTATAACGCCGTGTAGTACGCTGAAAATCAAACGTTTCGGAGGAGAATGCTGCCTCCATCTTCAAGGTTGAAGACTTAAGGAAGCAAAAACCATTATGAAGCAGTGGTAATTTTTGCCACGAATCATGAAACAGGCCTCTGAATTCCACTGAGTTTATGTGGAAACTACGGTCTGTCGCCCTCTGTGTAGCAGGAACATATAAGACTTGTATTTGTAAGTCACCCTGTAGAGAGAAATGTGGTGACGTGAATAATATCAGGAGCGGCTCCTTTGTTCCTTATTCTTCATAGCTCTAATTGTCAGAATTATCACAAGCCATAAACATTATGCATCGCTGTACACTGATCTGAGCCCGTCGAAAGCTTAAGCCGAGTTCGGTCCAGCGCAGGAAGCAGCCGACTCTGACACTTTGTTGAGAGAGAGCAGAAAAGAATCGAGATTTGGGTCTGTCTCCTGGCCCCAGTCCAAGTGACAGCAAATAAGTGCAAACGAACGGATGGACCCGAACTTGTTTTTCGTGATGTAAAGATACAGAAGTGTCCCCAACTTTTGTACCTTCGTCGAAAGTCTGATGTGTTCTTTTCTTAATTTAAAATCCGTTTGAGTAAGAAATCTATTAAAATTTAATTTGTTTATACCCTTCAGAAGTAAATTGATCCCCCATTGAAGATTCTATATGTACATGGCATTAAAGAGCTTGATGAGCCCTGTGAAAATTATTTAAACCTTTTGAAGTATGAAGTTCGACTGAATAATATTAAGAACTCAGATCGTACCCCACAGGAAACACATTGCGCCAGTTAATGTCGTACAGGGAAGTAGTCGTTGTGTATACTAAGAATCATACGAAAAACAAACAATATTTGTGTGCAAAATATGGAGTTGTTGTATTTGAGGTTCTCACAATCGTGGCTATGAAGATTTCTGTATTCTGGAACATGACGTAATTTAGTCTGTTGAAAGTCGGCCGATGTTTCGGAGGAACGTCGCTCACATCTTCAGGGTTGAGGAGTAAACCAGAGATGAGCATGAAGCAGGTAGCAAGACGAACAGGCTGTACTATTCGGCTAAGAAGATGAATGTATGTACATGTATGGGCAGAGACTGGGGCCGAACGACCGTGGTTCGATTCCCGACCTAGGCGGGTATTTCTCTCCCATCCACCACGTCGAGACCGATTGTGGGGTACAGCCAACCGCATATTAAATTGGTACCTGGGGCTTTCTCACTTGGAACAAAGTACCCGGAGCTTAAAACTAATTTCTCACTTCAGTCTAACACAGAGTTAAGAATACGTGGAGTTATATCTCCATTCTTACGTGCTGTCAGGTGTATTAATGTTGTTATTCGTAGATTGGGGTTTGCTTTTGATATTTCATATATCGATCAATTTAACACACAGATCATAACTGCAAGTAATTATAACACTATTGCAGGTTTCACACTACAAATTACTAGGAGATGCTAAGTCTTCTCAGTCTTCACTAGTCGTATCCTGGCAACGGATTTATAACAGTCTCACTATAACTACAGCACACATCCAGTCTTAGCTGAATTCGTTGCCGTCTCAAGAGACTCCCTCTATTGCGACCCCAGGTCAAGGTCAAAGTCCCAACAGAAAACGCCTTTTCCTAACCCTTCCTCTATTATTATAGAGGTGTGTTTTCCTAGCCGTTGCATAGAAACGGCAGTTCTTCGATTGTTGCTTGCGTATTCGTTGTAGCGGCAAGCCCTTTCTGAATGGCTGCTCCCAGCTCTGTTCCAACTCTCCGTTAACTGTCGCTGTTTTCTTCATACTCCGGTACAGAATTGACTTGGTTGCCCCAGTTGAGGGTCCCACATTATCTAGACAATCGGCTCAAAGATGGCGGTAAGGTTGTCAGCCTTACTCGCCGGCCGCGCTTTACTCCCAAGGAAAATTATTTAATTAATTCCTGGTACTCATTTCTGTTAGTGGCTGAGTAAACCCCAGGGCCGTAGTGCTGCTGGAAGGATTACGTCGATCGAAAAAGAATCCAATGACCTCATCGGGACTTGAACCCGCGACCTTCGGGCTTGTAGCATCTAATTAGAACGTGATCAGGTTTTCTGCGCATTTATAAGTAATTTGGTTTATTTGTTGTTTGTTTAACGACGCTGTCAGTAAATTAAGGTGAAAACTAGATTAATACTTCTGCCAAAGCGCTATGAGCACCATGTTAAGTGCACAGCGGGTAGTCTACTGCTGCAATAACGGCAGAACTCGAAATGACGGCGATAATCGATAGATTATTCACTGGACAGTAAAGACTTGACCCTAATAATACAAAGATCGATTTATTCGACGATAAAATGGAGTGCATCAAGTGGCAACATCACTCATATGGATCCACCATATGAGACATATCCTGTGCATTGGTACACATAATTACCTACTGTTGGCAGGGGCGACAGACTAATCCAGTTGTAACGTATTAATTCTGATAAAATTGACATGATTTTCATGCTTGTATGGGCACGTTTACGGAGTCTGCCTCCATAGCTGAATGGCCGTTACCTGAAAGGATTGGTGCCAAAACACTGCACACACTTTCCCATATAAGATCGACCTTGACTGTGTTACCTTGGAAATATTATTGATTGTTGTTCGGTAGACCATTGTTAATTGCTGATTATACAAGCTAGGACATGTTGTGTAACCTTTTGGGTCTGTGGGCAGTTCCCACATCACAACAACTAACATCCACGGAACTTGGACCCAAGAATAACTGCTCTGGCGAGGTCCAGCAGAAGTTGTAAACGACAGACCCACTCTCTCGTCAGAGAGAATGTGCTCATGCTCGTGTGACTCGCTATGCTCGCGAGTAATGTGGACGATATGACAAGTCACGAGACAAGCAAATTTAAAATTTTTAATTTAAAAACTATAGCCAATAAATTAAAACACGACTACAGCCTATACACACTACGAGTAAATATACGGATCCTCAGCGCCGAAGCCTGGCGAGTAACTGAAGTAGTGTGGACGAAGATTTACGAGCACAAGTAAAAGCCAGACGAGTCTCCCGACGAGCACAAGCGTGGCGAGCACGAGTAATGTGGACGCGCCTTAAGGGGTCATTTGTAAAAAAAAAAAATACCGGTCGTGAGTCTCAAGGGGCTTGGCCCCAAGACTGATTAATTGGCGGTAAAGTAACTCTGACTCTGTCACACTCATATACTTACGACTGTGCTCTGAAGGTTTAACAGGTAGGGATTATAGCAGGATTCTTTCCAGACGTGCCTGAATGCTATCAGTCTAAACAAAAGTCTTTACAGGACGCAGAAAAAAATTTGCTTTTTTGAGGTCGTAAACTTCTGTGACCCAGCAACTGTTCGTTTATAGCCGCCTTAAAATTTTTGTAATGTAATATTTGACTTCATTACGACTGTAGATATTACTGGAAAGATTTATTCCATTTTGTAATAGCGTATTTTCCATTTGCGTTCTTACTGAACGTCGTGTATCTTAGGCCTTGATGTTATTGAAGGATAATTACCCTACTCTTTCCAGCCCTGTAACTGATTTCACGTTTTCTACACGTTTCATTGACCTGAATTGAGTGTATACAAATTGACTTAAAATTCTTGCCTGAAAGTTATCCTGCTTTGACAGCGACCAGATCAAGAATGAAGTTTTGAAAGTAAAATTCGTATAGTTTTTACGGGTTTACACATGAAGGTAACGCGTTTGATTCTAAATTTTTGCCATAGTTTGTTTGTGGTTGTTACCGTCATATCTTGGTCGCGCCATAGCTCAAGCGGTTAGTCGCTGGCTTCCCACCGCGGCGGCCGGGTTCGATCCCGGGTCTGGTCAAGTGGGATTTGTGGTGGACAAAGTGGCGGCGGTGGGGCAAGTTTTCTCCGAGTACCTCGGTTTCCCCTGCCAATCTTCATTCCACCAATTGTTTCCTAGAAACGGGTCTACACGCTACATTATATCAAAATTTGGGCAGGACGCTTGGGTCCAAGTCATTTCCAATTCATCACTTGACTTGTATTGGCGAGATGCTCGGTTCGAATCATCACTGAGCTTCCTTCACTCCGCCCTACGTCCAGGATTGATACTTAAATAATGAAACGACCGCTTCCTTCCAGATCCTTTCCAGTGAATTCACTACTGATTCTACGTTGTATAGGTCTGGTCGGAATTGCTGACAGCATCGTTAAATGAGCACCAAAGAATTAAATAAAGGTAAAATGTAAAGTTTTCCCTGTGCTTAACTAATCAAGCACTACGCCATGAAGACGTATGTATAGATCCACATTATCTTGACCTTGGCACTAGTTGTAGGTGAGTGGTCAGCTTCACGCCCCTGCCGCTTTACCCCGGGGAAAGAGCCCCCGGTACCCATTGGATAGGAGGTTGGGTGGGCCCCAGAGACGGTATGGGCGATATGAAAAAGAAAATATTCTGACTTTACCGGAACCCGAACTCCGACCCCTCGGTCATCCAGCCCGTAGGCAGTCGCTATACCGACTGAGCTACGCCGGCTCACCCAAGTAAATAAAGAACTAGTGCAAATTAGCTAGACGAAAAACTGTATAATGAGGAGTATCATACCTTCTACTTTTTGCCAGATGGAATGATAAAGTCAAGGTGTATGAGATAGGCGGGGAGTGTGGTACGAAGGGGGAGAATAGGAGTGCATATAGGATATTGGTGGGAAAGGCAGAAGGAAAGAGACCACTGGGAAGACCAAGGCGTAAGTGGGTGGATAATATGGAAATGGATCTTAGAGAGATAGGAGGGGCTGGGACGGAGTTGAATGATCTGGCTGAGGATAGGGACCAGTGGAGGGCTCTTGTGAACACGGTAATGAACCTTCGGGTTCCATAAAATGCTGGAAAGTTCTTGAGCAGCTGCACAAATGGCGGTTTCTCACTCGATAAAATTAGGTAGTTAGAGTAATGAATCCAGGGCATATGCTCTGGCATTACTGTCTGTGTCCGCGGATTGTAAAACGTGTGTTGAGCTATTTAAATCAAATGTAGCACAAGAAGACAGGTTATCTGGGCTGTGACGCCGTGTAGTTCGGAGAGAGCTCGACGTATCGCAAGAAAAATGTCGCCCCCGCCCCAAATCATAGGGCCAAAGAAGGAGCCAAGCAAGGAACCAGCAGAAGTAGGCAGCAAGCTAAGTTTATTCTTCCACATTGAAGATGGAGGCGATATATTCCTTCGAAGCACTCTTTATACTACCAAGAACCCAGCAATGTGGGACAACATAATGAGATTTCTACGCTGCTTCTCTCGTCCTGTTATCACAGTCTTTCTAATTGTCTTTAGTCACGATAAAACAAGCGTGACGTCATCTTGTCATCTGGTGACGTAGCGTCTTATTTTTCCCCTCTTTTGTCACTATAATTATCAGGCTAACATAAGTAAGACGTGTCACAAATGACAGTAGAGTACTAACTCGTGTGAGGTGACGGCATGTAATTGGCTGCCTAGTTGCTTGCTTAGCGTTCTGTTCGGTCCTGAAAGTGGAGGCAGTATCTTCCTTCGAAACGTCGGCGAAGTTTTAGTGTATTGCACTGCGTTGCATCCCGTCGCTGTATGTGAGAATCTCACATACAAAATGCCATGTTACCAGTAATGTAATGTTATCCACTAAGGAATATGTTCACGTGAGTTTCTCTGCAGGAAAACACTCCCAGTGGATGTCCGAAAGACGTCTGGTAAAGGTGCCTCCGTGCGTAATTAATTAGACACCACGCAATGAGGACATAGGGGAGACTGGGTGATATAGCTACGTCAATTTTGACCTCGGCACTAGATGGAGGTGAGTGGTTAGCTTCACACTCCGGAAGCTTTATCCCTAGGGAAGGAGCCCCCGGTCCCCATTAAATAGAAGGCGGCGAGAGTCAGGAAACCGGTCTGGACGCTGTGACGAAGAAAAAAAGATTTTGTCCCTTTTGGGGATCGAACACCGGTCGTTCACCCTGTAGCCGGTCGATATACCGACTGGGCTTCCGGTCTTCTAGTAAGGCAAAGTTGTCCCTGTGCTTAACTAATTACTCGCTACTCTATAAAGGCGTATGGGGGAGTGGATATGTAGATCCACATTTTCTTTACCTCGGCACCAGTTGGAGGTGAGTGGTCAGCTTCACTCCCCGGGGAAAGAGCCCCCGGTACCCATTGGATAGGAGGTTGGGCAGAACCCAGAGCCAGTCTGGACGACGCGGAGAAGAGAAAATTGTTTGCCGTACCGGGACTCGAACTCTGACCTCTTGTCGTCCAGCCCGTAGTCATTCGCTATACCGACTGACGTCCATCTCCTAGCACAGTCTGTTACGAACTTGTTTCTGCTCTTTCCAAAAACACAAGTACTGAACATGTAAGTTTTCGTTGTACCACTAACATTTATTTATGACATGGGATGTGGGTTTTATCTTATATCTGCAGTTGTTATAGCGACGGGCTGCTGCCTGGACAGCCAAGGAATCTGGGTTTGATTCTCGGCAGCAGCACACCGTTCAGACCGGCTGTGGGGTCCACCCAGCCTCCTATCCGATGGTTAACGAGGGTTCTTTCCGTGAGGGTAAAGCGGCCGGGGTGTGAACGTAACCACTCAGCTCCATCTAGTCCTGAGATTAAGAACCGTATACTTTCACTCCCCCATACGTCTTCGTGGCGTGGTACTTAGTTAAGCACAAGAACTACTTTACTTTTACCTGCTGTGTTAAAGTGTGTACGGACGTGGGCCGGATAGCAGAGCGAGGGTGGGGGTGGCAGTGCTACTAACTTACTTTTCCATACTTTATTTAGTTTCTTTTCTTCTATAAATAACGCGACGTTGTTCACACATTTGTGTGCTGGTTTGTAGCGAGACCAGCTGTTTCTCTGGTTACACGCGTTCTTAAAGAGGCGGTTACTGCTTCCAAGTTTAGATATTTCATATTAATATGCCCAACAGCTGTTCTGTTTATAAAGGCAATAACTCTTCTTGCAACATAACGAATCAAAGTTCTTCCGCTTTGGGCAAAATCTGGCGCTGCGAGGCACCTCAATACCTCATTGTTTACTCTATGAACTGGATTTCTTTTGGGGGATCAAATCTAGAACACAGACTTCCATATTTATTTTGTTTAAATTTAGCAGCGTCATATTATTCCACCAGGAATTCATTTTCAGACTAACCATCCGCAAGACTTTCCATACCTCAGGCGGTTTGATGTCGGTTTCGCACTGCGGTGGCCCTTTTTCGAGCCCAGGTTAGTTCATGGAGGATTTGTGGTGAACAAAGTGACATCGGGGCAGGTCTTCTCCAAGTACTTCCGTTTCCCATGTTTTTTTTTTCAGTTGACCTAATCCTTCCAGCCGCACTATGGCACCGGGTTTGACTCAGCCTCTAACAGAAATAAATACCAGGGATCTTCCTGGGGGTAAAGGGCTGCCGGCGCGTAAGGCTGACAACTTCACCGCCATCTGCGAGAGCCGTTTGTTTAAAAAAATGTGGGAGCCTCGACGTCTCACAACCCTATGTGCCTCCACGGCCTCTTACAGGGATATTTTTTTTTACCTGCATTATGTAGTTTTATTCACTTTGCAATTGAAGTTATTTGAAGGAAGTATTGAGTGAAATAGCAAGATACGTTGTATAAATTCATTCCTCGTGGAGTGGAAAATCTCAGTCAATACTGCAGAGCTCTCTCTTGGTGTGCACTGGCTGGTTCGCCCCTGCAGTAGCGGCGAAGTCTTACTCGTACGTTTATAGGCCGCTGACACTGACCGAAATAGCCCCCCATGATGGCAGTCCGTCCGACCTCTACATTGCTTGGAATACAACGATCAGCATCTAGACAAGTGGACGGAGTATGCCAGAATATATGGCATTTGTTTTGCTCTTAGGTCCAAAATTGTGTCAGCCGTCAGTCCTGAAGCTTTCTACCTCATCTCAAGCTCTCCAATTGCTTCTTCTTGTAGCTAACTGACTAAATATAATTATCTTTGAAGCAAATAGTCTTCTGGGATATGGCGCCGTGTAGATATTGTGTTAACCGACGTTTCGGAGAAGGTATCGCCTCCATCTTCAAGCAGATTGTGAACAAACGGAAGAACATTCAGTGTTACCAACTGAAGTTCTTTCATTGTAGCCAAAACATATTCTATTTCTCAATTTCTTAGCGTTTCCGCTGTTTTGTCATCTGAGACAAAATGAGTTGGATAGGGCGTCTGTAAAGTTATAAGAGACTAAACGTATTTCAAATTTTCAGTTTTTTTTTTTTAAGGTCTGTAGAAAGAAGAGTGTCACGATAACCGGACCACCAAGCAATTCTGCTCAAAGACGTAACACTTCTATCTTAAACTCGAGAGATGATTGGTTCGAACCTTGGCTGAGACACTGATCCTGACTGGAGGTTTTTGTTGCTTCTTTTAGTCCCTCCAGGTAAATACCTGGCTGAAACCGTCATATAGCCTACGGCCGCCATCTTCCACGCATCTCCAGTACACTGTGATTCAGTCTTTTGATGCTATATACGTATAGTCGTTAAGTAGTCCAACCGCTGTTGGAGCTAGTGATCTCCTGAATATGAAATATGAGTACTAACATACACGTTACAGTGTTAACTAAAAAATGTAAAGTTGTCCCAGTGCTTAACTAATTAATCACTACACCACGAAGACGTAGGTGGGAGTGGATGTATAGATCCACGTATTCTTGACCTCGACACTAGATGGATGTGAGTGGTCAGCTTCAAGCCCTGGCTGCTTAATCCCGGGGAAACCCGCTACCCACTGTAGAAGGCTGAGTGGGCCCTAGAACTGAAATGAAAAATCTTGCCGCTACCGGGACTCGAATTCCAACCCCTGGACCTTCCAGCCCGTACCAGTCGTTATGCAATGTTAAGTAGCATGTTAATATGTAAGATCTGAGGTTTTCACTGCGGTGACTACGAAGAATGTCGTCTTATAGGATGTGGCACCGTGTAGATATTTTGTTCCCGACGTTTCGGAGGAACATTTCGCCTTTATCTTCAGGGTATAAGAAATCCGCGAGCGATGAACCAGCGTGAGCATGTTAATATGCCTGTCATCGATACTACAAGCGGGTTGGCGAAGCACTTAGGCTTTAAACTAATTTTCGGAAGGTCCGCGGTTCGAATTCAGACCATACAACAATATCCCGAGATTTTTAGTGGTCCTCCATAGTCCTTCATAGCAAATTCCGGGATAGTACCTCGACTAGGCAACGACCACTTCCTTTCCAAATCCATATTGATTTGTCATTCATCAGTGATCTAACCACTCGATGTTATATTAGCCTGGACACTGACGGCATCGTAAAATAGCCCTCTCAGAGGAAGAACTGTGGATGTTTGTTTTCCGAACTCCGCTGCGTGCTGTTCCTGCGCTGAATCCCTGTTACCAGGTTAGTAAGGGCATTCTGTGGCCGTAAAAAGAAGCTGTTAAATGCACCTTTGTGAAGAAAGCAGACGTATATGTTTGGGATAGACTTAACTGTTCGGAGACGAAGCAACTGACGGGTGAGTGGCCCGCAGTCAAGAAGTCAGCAAAAGTCAGTGACAAAATGAACGGCTCAGCACATATTTCCTAGCATACGAAAAATTTGTTACCGAAAGAACTGACTTTCCTGTCTTCCACAAATTATTCTTTCTTGTTCCTGTAATAAACACATTTTATATTGCCTGTCAGACTCTGTGGTCTAGTGATTAGCATTCCTGGCTATAGATCCAGAGGTCCCGGTTCGATTTCCGGCGCTACCAGATTTGTTCTGAGTATTGGTGGGTCTGGAACGGCGTCCACTGAGCCTCGTGATGATAATTGAGGAGCTATTTCAAGGAAATAGCGGCTCCGGTCTAGAAAATCGAAATTAAACACCGTGGGGATTCGTTGCGCTGACCACGCGACACCCTCCGTTCGCAAAAGTTGACACTAAACTTCGCCGACAAGCGGCGGTCGCTCGGTCAGTATATTTCGCTTGCGGACTAAAATAATGAGAGTTTTTTGTCCGACGTTTAGGGAATACTGTCGCTCTTATGACACGTATTTTAGAATGTAGCAGGATGATACAGATGCGGTTAATCGGCTTCCCACCTCGGTGACCGGGTTCTATCCCATGCCTGGTTGTATGGGATTTGTGGTGGATAAAGTGGGAATGTCACGTAGGTTTCCCCTGCCATTTTTAATTCTCCCAACAGCTCCAAGTTCATTGATCGTCTATGCATCTGTGCTGTATAAACTCGATGTTGATAGCCTCTAACAATTCTTCTTTGCAGCGGGAACGTCTTTATCCAGTTCTTACGTAGCAACGATAGGGGATACGCAGACAGATCCACAGACACTCGCCCAAGAATTCTTCTATTGTTGTGTTCATTCCCGCGGGAGTGCGTTTATCTGTCCGTTGCTTAGCAACGAAAAGAGGGATATGCATACAGACAGACTAATGGGAATGATTTATGAAGCTGAAGAATGGTCTCTGACATTAAGGGAGGGACATAGACTGGGGGTGTTTGAGAAGGGGCTGCTAAGGAGAATATTTGGACCGAAGAAGGATGAAGTGACAAGAGGTTGGAGAAAACTGCATAATGAGGAGCTCCATAACTTCTACTCTTCTCCAAGTATATAATTAGAATGATCAAGTCAAGGAGGATGAGATGGGCAGGGCATGTAGCACGAATGGAGAATATGAACGCATATAGGATATTGATGGGAAAGCCAGAAGGAAAGAGACCATTAGGAATACCTATATATAGGTGGGTGGATAATATTAAAATGGATCTTAGAGAGATATGATAGGGTTGTATGGACTGCATTGATCTGGCCCAGGATAGGGTAAGTGGAGGGCTCTTGTGAACACGGTAATGAACCTTCGGGTTCTATAAAATATTGGGAAGTTCTTGCTGCACAACTGACAGCTCCTGAAGAAGGGCTCAGCTCCATGAAGGTAGCTAATATACTACCCGGGCCATTATAGCATTACAGCACGGGTCATTAAAAGTTACAGTTCAGGCTACGAAAGCATACAGACTTTCTAAACAACATTTTATCAGAATCAATCCCCAGCGCTCCTGAGAGCTCTGATTGTGGCAGGTCTTTGAAGGATTCGACGTGAGAAATGACACCGGAAGGTTATCGTTAGGGTCTTGGACTTTCTGAAGAAATTTTCTAAGGTCCGAAACTGGAGTTCGGAGTATGAAGCCTCGAAAATTATGAGCGTAAATCTAGCAGGTCTTGAGTTAATGGTGTCCAACTGGGTCCTCTCGGTACGGCGGTCACTGATTGGCCTATTGTAGGCTGCCCCGGGTGATTATGATTATGAGGAATTTGGTGGAATGAAGATTGGCAGGTGAAACCGAAGTACTCGGAGAAAACCCGCCCCAGCGCCACTTTATCCACCACAAATCCCACTTGACCAGACCCGGGATCGAGCCCGGGCCGCCGTGGTGGGAAGCCAGAGCGTAACCGCTTGAGCTATGGCGCGGCCTGGGTCTTGAGTTACTAGGATGGTAAATACGTAGATTCATAAGTTCGCAAAGTCATTGGTTCGAGGGAAGATGTGCCTGTGCTCTTCACTGCAGACACACAGCCAAGCCTACCACTCCAGTTCATGGTACTGTTAGGCATCCTTGGCACGTCATAATGTCCTTAGCTTCTCTATGAGAGTTCTCTGGACATATACTTTCACTGACTAGCTTAACGAGATGTAAGGGTCAATGGAAAGAAGGCGATGCAGTCTGTTTTAAAATACTGCTCTGACATTCGAACGGAAGCCATCATTCAAAAGGAACCAGTCCGGGAATTCGAAGTAGGGACTTTCAGAATTCGTGCCAGACGCTACACATCGTGTTTTTGCAACTGCTCGGTGCTGTAGCCATAAATATCTCAAATCTCAAGGTCTGAGAATAGTAAGCCGGCCGGTTGCTACAGTTATGTTGGAATCTTAGGCGTGACAGGAACTCTTACACCGTCTCAACACTTTCATACGAAAGTGAGGTAGTAGAGGCGGTATAACGACTGAGGGGTCGGAGATTGACTCCCGGTAGTGGCAAGAATTTTCACTTCATGAAGTCCAAACCGGTTCTGAGGCCCACCCAACCTCGTCTCCAATGCGTATCGGGGGCTCTTCCCCCGGTGATAATGAGGCCCGGGCGTCAAGCTGACCACTCACCTCAAACTAGTGTCGAGGTAAATAAAACGCGGATCTATACCTCCACTACCCCATACGCCTTTATGGCGTAGTGCTTAGTTACTTAAACAGAGGGATAACTTTACCTTTTACCTTTACGAAAGTAAGGTAAAGTTATCCCTGAAGACGTATGGGGGTAGTGGAGGTATATCTCTACCATTCTTAACCTCGGCGTTAGATGGAGGTGAGTGGTCAGCTTCAAGTCTCTGCCATTTTCCCCCCAGGGAAAGAGCCCCCAGTACCCATTATATAGGGGGCTGGGTTGGCCCCAGAACGGGTCTGGACGACTTGGAGATGAGGACTACTTAGCCGGCCTGGACGCTGAAGAGAAGAATTTCTTGCCCCTACCAGGAATCGAAGCCCGACTACTCATTCAAAGTAATAGGTACAGAAGTAAAGGGTTTTATGAGGAACCTTCAACTCAGCAGCCCATAGGCATTTTCATGAATAATGCAATTAGAACAAGTCCCGTGAAATCGCTGTTGATTGTCACTGTGTGTGGTACTGAAGAACTCTGCCTTCTGAGATATAACGCCATGCAGTCCGTTAAAGGTGAACCGACGCCTCGGCGGAACATATCGCCTCCATCTTCAGGGTCGAAAAATAAACGAAACAAGAAACCATCATAAAACAGGTAGCAAGTAGAGCTGCTTGCGACGTGTTCCTCTGAAACGTCCCTTGACTTTCACTGGGCTATACAGAGTTTTATCTCAGAAGATGGAACTCTTCATAACCACCGCTGTGAGAACCTCAAATCCTGCTATGTTGTAGAATTTTACCGATGTTTCTGAAGAAGGTACTGTCTCCATCATCAGGGTCGAAAGGAGTAAGGAAGCAGCAAGTAGAGATTTGTGTTCTTGCTTGAACCACTTTCGACCGTAAAGATAGAGGCAGCACTTTCCGAAACGGCGGTAAAATTCTAGAGGGTATGAAACAAAAACAAACTATGGCCTATAGTCCGCAAGCGAACTATACCGACCGAGCGACCGCCCCTTGTCGGCAAAGTTAGTACCAAAGTTATTTCCTTGAAATAGCTCTTCAGTTATCCTCACGAGGCTGAGTGGATCCCGTTCCAAACCCACTACTTCTCAGAAAACCTGGTAGCGCCGGGAATGTAACACGGGACCTCTGGATCTGTAGCCAGGAACCACTAGACCACAGAGGCGGTCTTCTACAGGGTATCACATGCCGTAAAACAATACAGTTTATGATCACCATTTCGAGAACATCAACTCCAATTGAAGGACTTTTCACAGTTGAGGGCCGTGTTGAATCCTAGTGAAATTAGTATGGGATTTGTGGTGGACGAAGCTCCTGTGCGTGCTGTTAACTGAGCATCACGGCATCACCCTGCTAGTCATTCCACTAATAGCCCATTCTCATCCATCATAATTCCTGTCGTTAGGGGCTGGTACAATATTACTGAAGCCACAATCCCGTCCCACACATATCATGACGTCTTGAGCTCTTCCTCTGAAATAACAGTAATAGTTCATACTCTGTCTAAGCGGACAGATGTAACTCATGTGGGTTTTCTTTATTCCTAGTGGGGAGGAACTAAGTCCCTTGTACTGCGGCCACTGCTGGCCTATTGTACCAGCCCCAGATGATAGAGGAGGGTGATTGTGGAGCAATTGGTGGAATGAAGATTGGCAGGGGAAACCGAAGTACTCGGAGAAATCCTGCCCCAGCTCCACTTTGTCCACCACAAATCCCACTTGACAGACCCGGGATCGAACCCAGACCGCCGCGGTTGGAAGCCAGCGGCTAACCGCTTGAGCTATGGCGCGGCCTAACTCCTGTGGTTACATGCACTCCTCCGAACTTCAGTGTACTGCCAGAACATTTTATAACCCACTAATAGTAGAATGACATCCTTGTAATCGTGAGAAAAGAAACTAAACACTAACGATAGACAAGTGAAGAGTGCAGCGGTCTCCCCGAAAACCAAAGTAAAATTGCCTGATGATGGCCCAAGTGCAGCCGAAACACGTAAAGTGAGAAGAAACAGAGATATTTTAATAATTTGATGTTCACTTTTAGTATATGTTATACTTTTAGTATCTTAATGACATTTTGTAATTTTAACAACATCGCAAAGTATTAAAGGTACACTTTTAGTGAGAAACATATTGTGACGTGTTAAGCTATGGGTGACGCCCCTCCCCCCCCCCGCCAGCCGTGATGCGCCGAGCGGAGCCGAAGTTAGCAGAGTCCCCGCATCCTGGTAGGTATGGAACGGGAGTCAACAGCGGTGACGTCATCAAGGGAAACCGCGGTTGCTAGGCAGCAGTAAACAACTCCAGACAGCAACACGGCGCCAGGCAACAAGGGTGCCTATTACGTGGCCGTGTTCTGTGTTGTCCGGAACGAGGCTACATAAGGAGCAGCGAAGGCTATTCACAGTCAGTTCCGAGAGAGTTCTCAAGGCAGCTAACTACGAGTTAGTTCCGATAGAGTTCCGAGTTAGCCAGCAACCAGTCAGTTGTATTCTGGCATTTGCAGTGTAGTATTTGTGATACTGCAGATAGCAGTAATTGTGAATCTGTAATTTGGGTGATTGTAAGTGCGAATGTGAAATAAAATTCGCTATATCAAATACGGCGTGAAGTTATTTGTCGCGTTATACGCCCAATACGTGACAATTTGGTGTCAGAAGTGGGATTTGGACTTGAACACGTGACCGACAGGATTCGAACTCAAGACACGTCACAGTTTGGTGTCAGAAGTGTTCTACGAACTTGAACACGCTTCAACGAATTATACTACCGCACAATGGAGATGCAGCAAATGATGGAAATTCTTAAGGAAATGAGAGCTAGCCAAGAAAGAACGGAGGCAAAATTGGACGCCGGCATGAAAGCCTGGCGAGAAAAGACTCACGCGGAGACGAGAGCAACCCCAGCAAGGGCGGCACAACAAGAAGAGGTCCCCATAGTAATACCGGTCGAAGTGACGATGGCCTGCCAAGAGATGGAGGCACGTCTAGAAGAAGAAGAGCCAGCCTCAGTGGACATGACACCTGAAGCGGCAAAACAACGAGAGGTACCCGTAGAAGACGCCGAAGTAATGCCGGTCCGAGAACCGAAGAAGAAAAGGCGTAGGGACCGAAACAAGCGACAAATGAAGAATTCGACACGGGAAAATTGCGGACCCCAGAATAAATTGGCCGTCATCAGCAGGAAGGTGTCCCGCCATGGAAGAGTGTCATGGCGCCGGAGAAACATCTTCAGGTGCTGGAGGTGGCCAGATTTTATCTGATGGTGGTACAGTGTAGTTTATACCTGCATACAGCAGTGATGACGTGATATCCTTTGGTTTCTCTTCTGTACGAGAACGCTTGGTTGGTGGCTCATAATCACAGTCACCCACCAGGGGATTGTTGAACTGCAGAAGTTCAGCCATATCAAATATGAACATGGCTACATCATCTTGATCGGAACTGCTGAAAGTCCCATCTTCTGAGACCCTAGACTCAGGGAATTCTAGCAAGTTTCTTGAATGACCTGGAAGAGGTGCCATTTTGTTTTCTGGCTGTTAGAGGTCTTGATCCTTCTGGCCATCACAGTTGGGAGACAAGCTCTGATTCAGGCTTAAAATTTGTGCTGTGTTTGCTGCTCCATGGGACAACACAGCCTCAAGTTCTTTCACCCTTGCTGCCAGTGTTTGGTTTTCTGTCTGCAGAGCTTCCACACGTTTTACTGGGTGCAGATTCTCCTCAGTGCAATGCTTTACCCTCTCTTCCAATCCGTCTATGTATTCCCTCTTTCTTTTGCGTGAGTCCTGTGCTGAGTTCTTATTGCGGATTTTTCTTCTTATCCTTTTAAGTTCACGTTCTTCATCCTTTGTGAGAGGATAATGAGAAGGCAGTCCGACACCTTTTTGAAGAAGTCGCTTCTCTTCAGGTGTTAAATGAAGTCTTGGATCCCCAACACCATCCCATATGTCATCAAAGTTCTGAAAATATTCCATCATTACTAATGACTGGCTTTCTCCTTGATTCCACGCCATGTTTGTTACTGCCTTTCAAATTAATTTTCACTCCGCTTTAGACGCTTTAGAGCTCTAACCGCGACAGTTGAAAGACTTGAACTCGCGTCAACGAATTATACTACCGCACAATGGAGATGCAGCAAATGGTGGAAATTCTTCTCAAGGAAATCAGAGCTAGCCAAGAAAGAATGGAGGCAAAATTGGACGCCGGCATGAAAGCCTGGCGAGAAAAGACTTCCGCGGAGACGAGAGCAACCCCAGCAAGGGCGGCACAACAAGAAGAGGTCCCCATAGTAATACCGGTCGAAGTGACGATGGCCTGCCAAGAGATGGAAGCACATCTAGAAGAAGAAGAGCCAGCCTCAGTGGACATGACACCTGAAACGGCAAAACAACGAGAGGTACCCGTAGAATACGCCGAAGTAATGCCGGTCCGAGAACCGAGGAAGAAAAGGCGTAGGGACCGAAAGAAGCGACAAATGAAGAATTCGACACGGGAAAATTGCGGACCTCAGAATAAATTGGCCGTCGGCAGCAGGAAGGTGTCCCGCCATGCAAGAGTGTCATGGCGCCGGAGAAACATCTTCAGGAAATCTTGGACCCGAGGAGATCATGCGTCCCGGATAAAGTTGGCTGCCATCTGCAGGAAGATATCCCGTCGCGCGACAGTGGCACGACGTTGGAGAAATGACTTCAAGAAGGAAACTCCCCAGGGAACCTTCGGATACCGGAGAAAGGACTTGGCGCCACGGTCTTGTACCAGCAAGTGGCGGGAAGTCCAGGAGGAACAACGCCGTCAGCGAGTACAAACAACGCATCAAGAGCTGTTACGTCGACATAAGGAACCTCCGAAGAAAGAAATGATCAAGGATTGCACCTTGTGGAGGGGACGACCCCCTCCAAAACGGAAAAGGAGACTTCAAGCAGAGGATGAACCGGTAATGTAGAAGAACCGGCCTCCCCAGAGAGAGTAAATGTGCCATGGGAGAAAGCGATGGATGAGTGTGATCTTCTGACGAGCTGAAAGGAAACCGCTTGAGACGAGCTTCGTCTTAAGAGGGAAGCGGATGTAACGGACGAAGAATAGTCGTTGCAAGGAGAGTAGCCGAAACAACAGGAGATACTGCAAGTCATCCCTTGAAGAAAATGAATGGGGGTGCACCGTTAGGCTATTCGGGACGAACAGCCTTAAGGAGGGAGCAGTGTGACGTGTTAAGCTATGGATGACGCCCCTCCCCCCCGCCAGCCGTGACGCGCCGAGCGGAGCCGAAGTTAGCCGAGTCTCAGCATCCTGGTAGGTATGCAACGCGAGTCAACAGCGGTGACGTCATCAAGGGAAACCGCGGTTGCTAGGCAGCAGTAAACAACTCCGGACAGCTAGCAACACGGCGCCAGGCAACAAGGGTGCCTATTACGTGGCCGTGTTCTGTGTTGTCCGGAACGAGGCTACATAAGGAGCAGCGAAGGCTATTCACAGTCAGTTCCGAGAGAGTTCTCAAGGCAACTACCTACGAGTTAGTCCCGAGAGAGTTCCGAGTTAGCCAGCAACCAGTCAGCTGTATTCTGGCATTTGCAGTGTAGTATTTGTGATACTGCAGATAGCAGTAATTGTGAATCTGTAATTTGGGTGATTGTAAGTGCTAATGTGAAATAAAATTCGCTATATCAAATACGGCGTGAAGTTATTTGTCGCGTTATACGCCCAATATGTGACAATATTTTAGATGTCTTTTATATTTAAAACAAATATTGTTGCTTTATTGACGGGTGCTCTGATAACAATGTAACGGAATTCTGAAATAATTATATTATAACGTAATATATTTAATGCAGCGTTTCCTGTTTGATCCTTACGCAATCATATTGTATGTAATGGTTATAGGCGTAATGTCTCAAAGAATAACATGTGTTGACTGTCTTCACCAGTCGTTTCCTGGTAACGGCTTCAACGGAAAACGTTCCCCTTACTATGGGTTCCCGAACTGTCCCGTGCCTCAGCTACAAGCTTCTAAGAGCAGCAGCCATCGGCGCGGATCGTGCAGAAAACACCGCATTGTAGCCAGTCATTTGTCGCATGTTAGTAATGTATTGTCTAGCAACGGGAGTTGTTTACAAAGTCATTACTTAGCAACAGGTCTACATGCTACTATATATATTTGATTAAGATATGATTTTACATAATGACATAAATGCTTTAGTTGAGCTTATATCAGTACATACATCATGTGTAATACCTTCTGCCCATCGCGCCTGTCAAGTGTACACATTGAATCATGACTACTCGGTCTTTCCAATACGGAAGTCGCATTTCCTTTACGATCTTTGTATCCTTACGATTCAAATCATATCCTGATGAAAACGAATCAAGCAACACCGGTAGAACTCACCCGGAAGTCTGCCAGTCCGCGTTGTCGTGAAAATATAATGTAGGGGGTGTCCAAACGCTATATCCGTTTTGTTTGCCTGTACAGACAGGTTTTCATAGTGGCAGCGCTTTGGACTTATATTCAAAGGTTGATCGTTTCGAAGACCGCCTCTGTGGTCTAATGATCAGAGTTCCTGGCTACAGATCCAGAGGTTCCGGGTTCGATTCAGATTATTAGAGAAGTAGTGGGTCTTGAACGGGGTCCACTCAGCCTCGTGAGGATAATTGTGGAGCTGCTTCAAGGAAATGGGGGCTCCGGTCTAGAAAACCGAGATTAACGGCTTTGGAGATCCGCAAAATTTGGCACTAACTTCACCCACAAGCAGCGGTCGCTCGGTCGGTATAGTTCGCTTGCGGATTAAAACCACGGAGTTTGTTTTTTAATAGCAATTTATATAAGTTTCATTGTAAATTTATACGTCTCGTTCATAAAGTCTAAAACGTTAAAATATTGTTAAAGTTCGATCAGAATGTTCATTTTTTGTTAATTATTAATTAATTTTTATTTAGTTTTACACTAGAATCATTTTTAACTGAAGTAAATGTCCACGGTGATGTACCTTAGAGTGGAGGATAGTTTTTTACTTGGGAGTCGGCATTGTTTTTAGTCCGTTACGTATATGTTATAGGGGCAATTACTCGCGTGAAGTGACGCTGAGTTTATTTCTGTCGTGTCATGAATAGTTGTGGTGAAATAATTGTG
Source organism: Cryptotermes secundus (assembly GCF_002891405.2). Classification (NCBI taxonomy): domain Eukaryota; kingdom Metazoa; phylum Arthropoda; class Insecta; order Blattodea; family Kalotermitidae; genus Cryptotermes; species Cryptotermes secundus. The sequence continues at coordinate 268,904 of NW_019741299.1, read as the reverse complement.
TATGTTGTATATGTTATGTCTTGTATGGGGATATCATTTCCTCCCGCTATTGGATGTTGTGGGACCGCCTCTGTGGTCTAGTGGTCAGCGTTCCTGGCTACATATCTAGAGGCCCGGGTTCGATTCCCGGCGCTATCAGATTTTTTCGGAGAAGTAGTGGGTCTGGAACGGGTCCACTCACCCTCGTGATGATAATTGAGGAGCTATTTCAAGGAAATATCAGCTCCGGTCTAGAAAACCGAAATTAACGGCCGTTGGGTTTCGTAGCGCGACACCCTCTATCCGCAAAAGTTGGCACTAACTTCGCCGACAAGCGGCGGTCGCTCGATCGGTATAGTTCGCTTGCGGACTAAAATCACGGAGTTTGTGTTTGTTTGTTTGTTTGTTTATTTGTTTTATTGGATGTTGTGGTTGTTCCTGTTGTATGGTCCCGCTAGTAACATTTGTTTATTTATTTGGAATTTTGTAATATTGACGGCCATAATAATGCTATACAACTAAGATATCTGAAAACAAATGAATATATAGCCACTTCACGTTACAGTCTCGTGTAAACTCGTAATATTTCCGTCTTTCCCATAAAACATATGAAGGTTACGTACCTTAGGTCGGTCAAACCGTGACAGTCGAGTGGTATTGTGTGTATAGGAGAGGGAAAGTTAGTGAGTCACTCGGTTAGTCGCTGGCTTCCCACCGCGGCGGCCCGGGTTTGGTCAACTGGGATTTGTGGTGGACAAAGTGGCGCTGAGGCAGGTTTTCTCTGACTACTTCGGTTTTCCCTGCCAATCTTCATTCCACCAGTTGCTCCACAATCACTCTCACCTATCATCTGGGGCTGGTACAGTAGGCCAGAAGTGGCCGCAGTACAAGGGACTTAGTCCCACCCCACTAGCAATAAAAAATAATGAGTTACACCACATTAGAGGGGAGTGACCAATAGTAATCAACCCTCAATCTCGTCGAAAAAGGGGCTCCATTTCAAAACACGTAAAAGTCTTGAAAAATATTGGTTATGCTGGCGAAGGCCAGCGTCAGATCACCCAACCGGCTTACCTATTGTCAAAATCCCAGTACATTTCTTATGCAGGGAAAAATCATGAAAAATAAACATTGGCTTGGACTCGAAGCCACGCATGGAACAACTTTTGTCTTCGCAGTGTTTCCCCTCGACACGCCATTTTAGAGAAACAGGATGCGACGGACAGACACACAGGCGGATATTTGGCTATTATATTTATTTATTACTGTAACATGCATGCTACACATTCATAATGTGTCATGTTTAAAGCTGTGAACGTAAAACCAGTGCATACGTGGACAGGGATCTGTGAACAGATATTAAAAGTTTGATTTATTTTATAGATCATAAAACTTCCCCCAAATGCACTTCCAACTGATATTTTGCGGTTGATGCTATAACATTTGGCACCCCTGCCGGAATGATTAATGGCAACGGGGTTTCCCCGCATGTAAATTGACAAGTATGGGAGGCAGGATAGGGCCGAGCTCCTCTTCAGAGGCCAGCTTATCTAAACTGTAATTTACATGTAACCAATAACAAAAGAACCGGGATATACGGTAAAGTTGTCCCTGTACTTAATTAATTAAGCACTACGCCATGAAAGGGTATGGGGGAGTGGATGTATAGATCCACATTTTCTTGATCTTTGGCACTAGCTGGAGGTGAATGGTGAGCTTCACCCGCTTAACCCCCGGGGAAAGAGTCCCGGTACCCATTGTGTACGAAGTTGGAAGGGTCTGGACGGTTTGGAGATGAGAAAATTCTTGACCCTCCCGGGACTCGAACTCCGACCCCTCAGTAGCCAGTCGCTATACCGACTATGCTAAGAGAACTGGGATATCTCAATCTATATAGTGATCACGCTTTGGGGTGGATAACCGAGGAATTGGGTTTTGATTCCCAGCAGGGTAAAGACATTGTTTTCCGGGGAATCCATACCGACTTGCACACACTTCCATTGAATGGTTACCGTGTGCTGTTTCTCCGCGATAAGGCCACCGGGGTATACATCTACAAGCAGTACCGCGTTTTTTTTTGTTGCTAGTGGGGTGGGACTAAGTCCCTTGTACTGCGGCCACTTCTGGTCTATTGTACCAGCCCCAGATGATAGGTGAGGGTGATTGTGGAGCAATTGGTGGAATGAAGATTGGCAGGGGAAACCGAAGTACTCGGAAAAAAACCTGCCCCAGCGCCACTTTGTCCACCACTAATTCCACTTGACCAGACCCGGGATCGAACCCGGGCCGCCGCCGTGGGAAGCCAGCGACTAACCGCTTGAGCTATGGCGTGGATCTTAAATAACCACAGGGGCAACGTCTGCGTTTGCTGTAACTAGTAAGAATATTCCGGCTTCTACAGTGATAATCTGTCCACGTGCATCTTTTGAATCTGGCCTATTGCCCCATTCGGAAGTCTGGCCAGCAAGACATTCATGAAAGTGTATCGATCGCGTTGTCTAATTGCAAGTCAGATTTGTTGTTGTTGGCTCATTCTGGCGTCAATCCACTTCAGTTCTATCCTTGTGCAGATGTAACGCTTGTCTGCTTGCCATTTCTGTGGAAGGGGAAGGTGTCGCGGTCTTAAGATCACAATGATTCGGTAATGGTGCCATAAAAATATTTACTTTTGCTTTCAGCGAATGGTATTAATCTATTCTTACAGGAAGATTAGTGCAACATCCGTTCAGAATTCAGCGGAAAGCCTCATCATTTTTATATACGTGTAAATTTTCGTTTTATGAACGTCCCCTGTCATCTCCCGTATTTCTTTCTGGTCCTGTATTCTATCGGATGATACTTCGAGGCCGACGTTTAACGCCATCTCTCAGAACACGCGTTAATAATCGCTTATAAACCAGCTTCCTTTTTATTGTGTACTGTACTTCACATATCTACCTCAAAATATTGTCATTACCGAATACATGCGATGTACTGAGACGAAATACTGCTCCCTCGTTCGTGGCTTAGTATTGTGTATACCCGTTGCTAGACAACGACCGCAAAATAAGCGGCAATATAACTCTCATTACTAAGTACTGGCTCTGCAAACAACGGCTGTTGCTAGGCAATGGCTGAGTGGCGATCGCTTAGTCACCCCAACAGACAAGAGTGCAACAACTGCTCTATAACAGAGGAATGATGTTTCCAACGCGGTCCGTGCAGAGATATAACCAGGCAAATTTAGGAGTTGCAGTTAGTCGGTAACCGCTGGGGCTCAATTATGAGCTGTTGGTGTGAGAAGCTGTTAGTTGAAGCCGGGGACAGTTCGGGAACCCAGGGGAAGGGGAACGTCCGCTGTTGGAAGCCGCTACCGAGCAATGGCAGTGAAGACGTGACTGTGGGCACTATTGTGTGTAAGAGTGAACTGTAAAATGTAGTTACGCGCACTGTATCAAATTATAAGAGTTCAGTAGATCCTGTTACCAATCCAAACCCAGTCTATAGTCACTTCATACACGTGACCATACATACCTTTTGCTCATGCAAGTTTTTAACGCTCGACAATTCGTTGCTATGGTAACCCGAAGTTTCGTCTCACGCATACAAAACTGAAAGAAACAAAATGTTTATGAATCGTTGCTTTGTAACATATTGCCATTAAATGTGAGGCTCTCACAACAGTGACCATGAAGAGTATTGCCTTCTGGAATGTGACGCCGTGCAGTCAGGTTGAAGTTCAGTCACGTTTCGTTTTGCTTGCCCCCCTGTCTCTTGCCGGTTAATTGCCTGGTTTACTCTAAAGCTCACATATAGGAGGCAGTGTGTTCCTTCGAAACGTCGACGAACTTCTGCCCGACTACACGGCGTCACATCCTAGAAGATAGTAAAGGCAATGTTTCGGAAGTTGGCTGTGCTTCCGTGATAATGTTAGAGAATGGAAGCTACTCTGTTTGCTAATCTCCGCGGACAGAGATTATTTCCATATAGTTTGGTACTTTTACCTGATGATGGAAGCAGAGCCAGCTTCCGAAACGTTATGCTCTTAACCAAAAAAAATAAAAATATCCAACATGCGTATAGATTATTTCCACCTGGTTTCATAGTTCTACCTGATGATGGAAGCAGAGCCAGCTTCCGAAAAGTTATATTTTTAACCAAAAACAATAAAAATGTCTAACATGCATACAGAGATTATTTCCATATAGTTTGGTACTTTTACCTGATGATGGAAGCAGAGCCAGCTTCCGAAACGTTATGTTTTTAACCAAAAACAATAAAAATGTCTAACATGCATATAGAGATTATTTCCATATAGTTTGGTACTTTTACCTGATGATGGAAGCAGAGCCAGCTTCCGAAACGTTATGCTTTTAACCAAAAAGCAATAAAAATGTCCAACATGCGTATAGAGATTATTTCCACCTAGTTTCGTAATTTTACCTGATGATGGAAGCAGACCCAGCTTCCGAAACGTTATGCTCTTAACCAAAAAACAATAAAAATGTCGAACATGCGTATAGATTATTTCCACCTGGTTTCATACTTCTACCTGATGATGGAAGCAGAGCCAGCTTCCGAAACGTTATGCTTTTAACCAAAAACAATAAAAATGTCTAACATGCATATAGAGATTATTTCCACATAGTTTGGTACTTTTACCTGATGATGGAAGCAGAGCCAGCTTCCGAAACGTTATGTTTTTAACCAGAAACCAATAAAAATGCCCAACATGCATGTCAGTTAAGTCTGCACGTTTACTGTGGCAACCACATACCGTAACATCGCTGTTCACGTAGCTAATAACAGACCGCTGAAATACGTTATCGGTGATACAGATGAGTGGACGAGGAGAATATGAAATGATGCGAGCATCGTGTGGTATGTCCTGGATCATGTATCAGGATTATACAGGGTGATTCATACGGAGGAGTCCTCGAATTGATCATTATAAAGTACCCAATAATTTACCGACGTAAACGATACTTGGCGAGCACATGCCTTAGTAGATGTGGAGGTAATTCAGTCATAAATGATGTTTAAATTTGTTTCCCTTCACCTGGAGAAAAACAAAAAGGTAGAATAACTCTCCATGTTCGCGAATATTGCAGGTAACGTGCCAGTAACTATTTCATCAGTTTCAGAAATTCTTTTCCCCCGCTCGGCTTAGATTTTCAGCCTGAAGATGCAGGCAGCAAGTTTCTCTGAAACGTCGATATACTTCTACCAGGCAGCATGCCGTTACATCCCAGCAGACAAAAATCTTCATTTCAGCATCATAAAAAAATCCGTAATGAAGTAAAATGGCCCTTCAGCAGTTAATACTCATTCAGTTTGTCAAATTCCTCTCCTAGTTTGAAGCGCAAAGGTTTAAAGAGTGCTCATAAGAGCCATCCACTGGCGCTGTACTGAGCCAGGTGAATCCACTCTACACCCTCGTCAGCTCACTCATGGAGCTGAGCACTTCTGGAGAAGCTGCCAATTGTACCTCTACTCAAGAACTTCCCAGTATTTCATGGGACCCGAAGGGTCATTACCGTGTTCACAAGAGCCCTCCACTTACCCTATCCTGGGCCAGATCAATGCAGTCCATACAACCCTACCATATCTCTCTAAGAACCATTTTAATATTATCCACCCACCTATATATATATATAGGTATTCCTAATGGTCTCTTTCCTTCTGGCTTTTCCACCAATATCCAATATATTCCTCGTCTCCCCCATTCGTGCTACATGCCCTGCCCATCTCATCCTCCTTGACTTGATCATTCTAATTATACTTGGAGAAGAGTACACGTTAAGAAGCTCCTCATTACGCAGTTTTCTCCAACCTCCCGTCACTTCATCTCTCTTCTGTCCAAATATTCTCCTCAACACCTTGTTCTCAAACACCCTCAGTCTATGTTCTCTCCCATAATTTCAGATACCCTCGTACGCTAAGTCTGTTTTAATATTGTCTTCCTGTTTATGTCCCTGTGTCTCTGAAAGAATTCCCTCGCTTACAATTTTGTATGCATTTCTCATCTGACGCCCACATGCTACGTATTGTGCCTATCTGACCCTTGGTTTGGTCACATTTTTAGAATATGGTGAAGAATACACGTTTCTGATCTAGGAAACCGAGATTTATGGCCATGTGAATCCGTTGCACTGACCACGCGACATCCTCCATCCGCTAAAGTTGGCACTAAATTCGCGGACAAGCGGCGGTCGCTCTGTCGGTATAGTTCGCTTGCGGACTAAAGCCACGGAGTCTGTTTGAGTTTGAAGAATACACGTTATGAAGCACCTCATTGTGTAATGTTCTTCGTCCTTCAGGAGGGACTGGAGAAAATCAGCATCCTATTCAGGATAGCCGAGCTTTTCGCCGAAATTAAAATCGACGGCTTCCCTAAGTGCATTTCTGTAAAAATACAGTTAACACCAAGAATCGATAATATGAATATTGACGCGAGCTGTTTAATTTCGATTGTTGTGTGTCTGTAGCTCTTTGTAGAACATAGACGGTTGTGCTTCAGAGGCTGAAATAAATTCAATTCCTGCACGATATTAGTATCATGGTCCCGTTAGCCGAATGTTTCCGATGTGGTATTCAGTTGCAAATAAAAGCAGCATAAAATGGCCTAATGCTCCACCACTATGATATAGCAGAAAGATGTTATTTGTTGTGTTGTACTACATATGTTTTGTATGTTTTCCAGGTAAGTGGAAGGCTACTTCGTGTCTTCAGGAACTGCATGGAAAACGTGGCTTTGGAAACTGCTTTATTCGTAGGTAAGAGCAAGGCGGGACTGTGTGATGTTTGTGTGTGTGTGTGTGTTTTGTTTTTTT
>NW_019741299.1:235093-262108 GCF_002891405.2 Cryptotermes secundus | reverse complement strand
TTTTTTTTTTTTTTGCCATCCGAAATTTGTACATATTTTCCATCATATTGCCACGTGTAGGAGTGACTACTGACGAGGTTTGGTTTGCGTATTTGATCTATTGACAACTTACACGACCCATAAGTAAAAATAATTACAGCGCCACCGTTAATCTCCACAATTCCCAAATCATCACGGAACCCGCAAAGCCTTTGTAACATGCTGTGTCTTCACCAGCCGTTCCCTGGCAACGGATTCTAACAGTGAAGCTTTTTTAACCTCACGCGCTGAAGCCCTCTCTTCACAGAACAGACTTGATCGCTCCCAATTGTCTTCCTTATAACCCCTCGGTACGGATCCAGTAGAAAGACGTCGATTCGTTGCTGCGGGAACGTGTTTACCGAGCCGTTGCCCAGAAACAGCCCTGGTATATTCGCCCATCTCGCTGTCGTTGCATAGCAACGGCTCTGCACGCTACAGTACCGTGTAATATACCGCGTTTTTTCATATGCCTTAACTCAGATATCATCCATCTTGCAATTCCTATATGCGAACCTATCTCTGTCATTTGGGTCCGACTGAGTAGCCTTTTTACCTGAGGACAGAGCCAGAGTCTAGTATTCGAAGCTAAGGTAAAGTTGTCCCTGTGCTTAACTAGTTAAGCACAATGCCATGAAGACGTATGGTGAAGTGGATGTGTAGATCTACATTTTCTTGACCTGGGCACTAGTTGGAGGTGAGTGGTCAGCTTCACGCCCCTCTCGCTTTACCTCCGGGGAAAGATCCACCGGTACCCATTGGATAGGAGGTTGGGTGAACCCCAGAGCCGGTCTGGACGACTTGGAGAACAGAAAATTCTTGACCCTACGGGGACTCGAACTTCGACCTCTCGGTCGTCCAGCCCGTAAACAGTCGCTATACCGACTACGCCATCTCTGCAACCCCCCAATATTCGAAACGTCGTTTTAAATAAAAAAGGATGGTTGATAATGGTAAAAAAAGTCAATAATTGTCTTCAATATTTGCGTGTTTTTCTCGTGTGAATGATAAATTTCGATTTGGGCTTAAATAGGAATACAGCAACCGTTGAAGAACATTATGTGGTATTGTTTTATGACGCTGACAATATCTAACGTCGTGAAAAGCGTTTTGAACAAGTGGTCGTGGTTTAATAGGGATGCTGTGCCAGCATTTGCCTGGAGGGACGGAAGTAATTAATGAAAGAGTCCCCAATCGGAATAGCCTGTGCCCCGACAGGCATTCGAACCGAACACCTTCCCGATACGAGTCTGAAGTTCTACCTCTAAGCCACCTTTTTTTTAATTCGCTTAGGAGGGGAGGGGTGGAGTCCAGCTGGGTCCACTCGGCACGGCGGCCACTGATTGGCCTATTGTAGCCTGCCCCAGGTGATTATGATGATGGAGAATTTGGTGGAATGAAGATTGGCAGGGGAAAACGAAGTACTCGGAGAAAACCCGCCCCAGCGCAACTTTGTCCACCACAAATCCCACTTGACCAGACCCGGAATCGAACCCGGACCGCCGCGGTGGGAAGCCAGCGACTAACCGCGTGAGCTATGGCGCGGCCTCTGAGCCACCTACTGTCATCTGGGGTATTACTGCTTGTGGTCTGGTGGAAGAAGATAAATTTCTTTCAGGCTGTACAGTGTTGCACACAAAAAGACTGCTCATCATAGGCACTGTAGTCTGACTACGTTAACGGGTAGTATTTTAGATTCTCACACCGGTGGTTAGGAAGAGTCCCGTTATGTTAGAAATCATCCAACGTTTCGGAGGATCATATATCTTCCACCTTCAGAATCAAAAAATAAACCAAATAAGAAAAAATATTGTAACAGAGCTCTGCTTGCTGCTTCATGCTGGTTTCTTATATGACTCATTCTTTGACCCTGAAGATGACGGCAACATGTTCCTTCGAAACGTCGATAGATTTTTAATGGGCTACATGGCGTTATATTCCAGAAGATAGGGCTGTTCAAGACTGGATACTTTACGTGAAGAGTTTCTGTCTCTGGGCGCATCACTGGAGGACATTTTAGATGCCGGAGAAAGGAGTTTTCAACATTTTTATGTTGCCTGTACCGCGTATCTCTCTGACGCGCGAACCAACAGTGAAAACTGGGGCGGTGGACCGTTTTAATGAACATGGAGCTCGCAATGAGAAACGTTTAAGAATGTCAGAAAAACGGAAGCATTTCAGTACTTCGCCAAACGAATATATCTTGATGAAAGAAAGGTAAAGCTGTCCCTGTAACAGGCCAAGGAAGCCCGTAGGGTTGTGAGACGCCGAGGCTCCCACATTTTCTAGACAGCCGGCTCGCAGATGGCGGTGAGGTTGTCAGCCTTACGCACCGGCCTCACCTTTACCACCAGAAAGAGTGCAGCTGGAAGGATTAGGTCAATTGCAAAATACAGTGACCTCATCGGGAATCAACCCGCGACCTTCGGGCTTTTGGCATAGTGCCTCAACTAACTACGCTACAGCCTGCCCTGTCTTGATGAGAAATCTTAAATATTGCCATCTTCAGGGATGTAATGCCGTGCTCCTTCCATCTTCACGAAATTTTGACCTGAAGATGGACGCAGAAGGCGCTTCCCAAAAGTTGCTAATGATCTACCAGGCCGTATGACGTCACGAGACAGTTGCCTTCATAGCCATCGGCCTGAGACCCATAAATGTCGCATAATTTTCATCAGCTTTCTCTGTTTATTCGTGTGGCCTGAAACCGATTTAGAATTAGTGTTCGTGTTCTGACACAAAATCCGCATTTCATTCAGTTTTACTTGCACGGCACGTAGCGCTTTGAAAGCGTAACACTTAAACAAGGACACAAATTTATAAACTGTAAGCGATTCTCATTCGTACTAGTGTGGGGTGTAGTCCAACTGGGTCCACTCGGCACGGCGGCCACTGATTTTCCTATTGTAGCCTGCCCCGGGTGATTATGATGATGGAGAACTTGGTGGAATGAAGATTGGCAGGGGAAACCGAAGTACTCGGAGAAAACCCGCCCCAGCGCCACTTTGTCCACAACAAATCCCACTTGACAAGACCCTGGATCGAACCCGGGCCTCCGCGGTGGGAAACCAGCGACTAACCGCTTGAGCTATGGCGCGGCCCCTCATCCGTACTGGCTCCTCCCTCTTCAACAACTTTCTGCTTAATCTCACCAGATACGGATATCGACCCACTGTTCCTCCTAAACATCGCTTGACGTTCAAGGGACCTCATGACCACTCACGACATTTTGAAACCCCTGCTGTGTGAACCTTAAGGCTTCCTGTACTCTTATATTACTTGCTCAGATGTTGTTATCTTATTGAAGTTTGTTTGGAACTTTACGACAACGTCGAACTTTTTCCACAGCAGACCTCATATGGATGTTTCAGACATGGCATCGGTGTTCTTCGTGTGGAGGCAGATACAAGTACTGTGGTTTACCTACCTTACAGGGCGTCGAACTCTTCTGGTTAGGAATGCCTCTAGGTCCTTTCTTAGTTCAGTTACCTGACAGCTTCTTCGTATGTATGTCTTCCAAGCCAATAAATGGGTGAGCTGTAAGCTGAAATGGGACTGGTTCCTCCCCACTAATTCCATATCATAACGCTCATAACCTCAAATGTCATGGACAGTCGGTAATGAACGTCAGAAACAATTGACTATCATACACAATTAGTTCGGGGCACGCGGTAGCGTAGTTGGTTGAGGCATTGTGCTACAAGCCGGAAGGCCGCGGGTTCCAGTCCCGATGTCATTGGATTTTTCAATTGACCTAATCCTTACAGTCGCACTATGGCCCTGGGGTCTACTCAGCCTCTAACAGAAATGAGTACCAGGAATCTTCCTGGGGCGTAAAGGGCGGCAGGCGCGTAAGGCTGACAAGCTCACCGCCATCTGTGATTCGTTTGTCTAGAAAATGTGGGACCCTCAACATCTCACAACCCTATGGGCCTCCACGGCTTGTTACAGGGACACCTTTACCTTTTTCTTTCTTTCTTTTTCTTTTACACAATTCTTCCGGCATTTGTGGATCATAGCGGTCCTGTGATGTGTACGTGCAGATGTTTTTACAATGCGGATTCTTTCATATTTGTTCCAGAAACTTCAACCGCAGATTTTAACTCTCGCTTCACACACACACACACAATACTTCAAACCGTTGCAAGTCAGCTGACGTTTTGGAGGAATATACGGCCTCCATCTTCAGGGCCGAAGAATAAAACCAAGCAAGAACCAGCATGAGGCAGGTAGCACGCTGCCTGCTACTTGCTTTACTCTGGTTTCGTTCTGGGCCTATTCTTAGGTTCTGAAGATGGAGGCAACATGTTCCTCCGAAACTTCAGTTGACTTTGAACAGATTACACGGATCCCAGGTTATAGAACTCTTTATATCCACTGCTGTATGAACCTAAGATCATTCATAGTAATGATGTTCTTTGCTGTTTTACTAAACGATACATGTTTGTATCTAAAATTTTTCATACATTAAGCTGTTAAATCAGTTGAAACGTCTTTGAGATGTACGTGTATCGTTAATTGTATATTATTGTCTACCATGACACAATAAGTAGTACGTTTTTTCTTACACGAGTACGTAATTTCGCGGCTGATAAGGAAATTAAGGGTGTAGTTTTTTTTTGGGGGGGGGGGGGCTCTTCCAGCCCATTCAGGGCCTGGCCCTTATTCAGTTCCGTAAATTTCTTTTCAAAAGCGGCAGGACTCCTTGGACGAGTGATCAGCTCGTCGCAAGGCCTCTGCCTAGACACAGGACAACACAAACAGAATAAACGCGTACACACACACACACACACACACACCAAACATCCATGCCTTGAGTGGGATTGTAACCCATGATCCCAGCATCCGAGCGAGCGAAGACAGTTCATGCCTTAGACCGCTCGGCTACTGTCACCGGCAAGAGTATAGTGTTTGGCCAGGGCGAAATACGTCAGTCCAGATGAAGCCCGCAGACATATCGACTGTTTTCACCCATTAATAAAACAAACTCCGTAGGCTTTATTCCGCAAGCGAACTATACCGACCGAACGACCGCCGCTTGTCAGCTAAGTTAGTGCCAATTTTTGCGGATAGAAGGTGTCGCGTGGTCAGCGCAACGGATCCCCATGGCCGTTAATCTCGCTTTTCTAGACCGGAGCCGCTATTTCCTTGAAATAGCTCCTCAATTATTCTCGCGTGACTGAGTGGACCCACCACTCAGAAAATCTGGTAGCGCCGGGAATCGAACGCGGGACCTCTGGATCTGTAGCCAAGCTCTCTGATCACTAGACCATAGAGGCGCTCTGTTTTTTTCCCCATTAATACAAGGTTTTAAAGGTCTTAACTTCTGGGACCCTTCATACTTCCTTTACCGTCGACGGTTTTCATCCGTCGCTGACGTCAGAAACACACTCCTAGTCCCCGATTCGAAGCCCGTGTATGTATGAACCTCTGATCTCTGGTAGGCGACGCCGTTGAACTGTCTGCAAGGTGTACACACGCGCTCTAGTTAACTGTACGTCAGGTCCTCTACTTGAGCCTTTCTTTCGTTTCTTCTTTCACATCTTTCTTGCATTCTTTCCTTTCACTCCCCCTCCTCTCACCATATAGCCGAAGTACCTCAATCGATGTAGCAACTAGGTTACAGCCGATGAATCAGGGTTCAATTCTCGTCTGGGGCAAGATATGTTTCTCAGCTTCCAGACAGGCTCTAGAGCACACTCCACGTTGTACCCAACGAATGGTGCGGTTTGTTTCCCCGAGGGTGACAAGAGGCTAGGGCGGTTAGCTGTCCAGCCACCTGCATTAATGTCGCCGTTAAGAATGCACGGAGCAGTACCTCCATTGTACCGTATTTTTTTCATGATGCGGTGCGTAATTGATCACAGGGACAGCTTTACCTTTCCATGTCTCTCATGTGTTTCTTTCTTCTCTGTTATTGAGTATAGTGAACAGGCTACTGGCTGAGGGATACAGGGATCGGTGTTCAATTCTCGGCGGAGGTAAGGTATTTTTCTCCTCTCCATAGCGTTCAGACCGGCTCTGGGGCTCACTTGTTACTTATCAGAGGCACTTTCTCATGGCGAAGAGCGACTGGGGGTTGAAACCGAGCACTCACTTCCTTGTAGTGCTGGAGTTAAGAATGCATGGAGCTATGCTTCCACTCCTCCATATATATTTGTGGCGCTGTGCTTTATTAGACCCAGGGACAACCTTTACTCTTTTTTTTTTTTGAGATGCTGATTTAGAAGTAAACACAGAGAAAACTGAGTATATGTTGCTGTCTCGTCACCAAAATGCAGGACAAAATCATGACATGACGATAGAAAACAGACGTTTTGAAAATGTGGCACAGTTCAGATATTTGGGAACGACGATAACAAATCAAAACCTGATTCAGGAGGAAATCAAGAGGCGATTGAACTCGGGTAATGCTTGCTACCATTCAGTCCAGAACCTTTTGTCTTCTCGTCTGCTGTCTAAAAACATAAAAATTAGGATATGCAAAACTATAGTTTTGCCTGTTGTTCTGTATGGGCGGGAAACTTGGACTCTGACAATAAGGGAGGAACGTAGACTGAGGGTGTTTGAGAACAGGGTGGTGAGGAGAATATTTGGACCGAAGAGAGATGAAGTGACAGGAGGTTGCAGAAAACTGCATAATGAGGAGCTTCATAACTTGTACTCTTCTCCAAGTATAATTAGAATGATCAAGTCAAGGAGGATGAGGTGGGCAGGGCATGTAGCACGAATGGGAGAGACTAGGAATGCATATAGGATATTGGTGGGAAATCCAGAAAGAAAGAGACCACGGGGAAGACCTATATCTCGGTGGGTGGGTAATATTAAAATGGATCGTAGAGAGTTATTATAGGGTTGTATGGACTTGATTGATCTGACCCAGGATAGGGACGAGTGGAGGGCTCTTGTGAACACGGTAACGAACCTTCGGGTTCCGTAAAAGCTGGGAAGTTCTTGAGTAGCTGCACAAGCAATGGCTTCTCGAGACGGGCTCAGCTCCATGAAGATAGTTACCTTTACATCGCTTTCTTTCTTTCCTCCCACTACTTCCATTTCTTTCTCAATTCCCTCACTTCACACTGATAATCATATTTCTGTCTCACTCTGATCCTAACGTGAACACACGGGAACTTTTTTAAAAGTAGTTTCAGATATTCCATGTCTTCAAGCTTCGACATGGAATGTATTCCCTATGTTGTCGCGACGCAGTAGCAGACCTTGAACCACTTGATGCAAACCACTGTTCTAAAGAAACTTAATAGCTTAACCGAGTTACGTTGTCGCAACAAATTTACCTGAAGGTCGTATAAACATAAAGTCATAATCTCTAGAAATTTCTATTCATTTCAATTTCAAGGACGTGTGACGTCAAACTCCATGTTTCTTGCTTCTCAGAGCCTCGGTCGGTAAGTTCGGTGTTAGAGACAGGTTGCTCCCTTATCTTCTTATACGGATGTGTTTCTCGGCCGGAATTTTAAATAAACAAGTTTCTTTCTTGTGCTCTCTTTTCATAGCCGTATATAGGACTAGCGTTAGTTCAGGATAACGTAATAAAGAAGACTCGTCACAACTTATATAAAATTGTTAATGTGTACGCCGGTATAAACGTGACCATTCCAGAATATGGACCGTAAAGTTATGAAGTGGAACGTAAACTGAATGTTCCGGAGTAATGCGCACACGATTTCTAGAATGCAGGGTTGTCCATGTACTGAAATTGCTCACAATCCTGTCCGTGTTTTCTTTTTCGGCTGATATTCGTACAAAGTGTCATAATCGTGTAAAAAGAAGTATTTTTTATTGCTAGTGGGGTGGGATCAAGTCCCTTGTACTGCGGCCACTTCTGGCCTATTGTACCAGCCCCAGATGATAGGTGAGAGTGATTGTGGAGCAATTGGTGGAATGAAGATTGGCAGGGGAAACCGAAGTACTCGGAGAAAGCCTTCCCCAGCGCCACTTTGTCCACCAAAAATCCCACTTGACCAGACCCAGGATCGAACCCGGGCCGCCACGGTGGGAAGCCAGCGACTAACCGCTTGAGCTATGGCGCTGCCCGGGTAGATGGGTAGAGTAGATATTTGAGAAGTTCTGAACTGCAAATTTCCCATGTCTACCCTCCGTAATCCCATAGACCCCTTTTGCTCTGTCCACGTACCCTGAAGCACACCCACAGCATGACACCGATATAAATATTTCGTGCTGCAGTTGGAATGCGGGGTTTTTGTCTTTTAGTTCCCCGCGGCGGATGAAGCGGACATTGCATGTCAGTGTGTAATACAGTTGTGTTAATTAAGCGGGCTGTTTTCCGCTCTGCCGATCATTCCAAACAAGTAACCGTGCTCTCATGTCCAACATATTGTAACATTTTCGCATGGGCGCCGCCTCCGGGGGCGGGGTGGGGGTTAGCAATAGCCAGACAAGTTTTCCTTACAGACTCACTTTTAAACCTGTTAAGTTTAATTTTACCGATTTCTATAGAGTATTCAGGTTAGAAGAATTAAGAAGAAAAATTATTACATTTTAAATATTAATATTTCTCATCGTTTGATTTTTTAAATCCCCCCCCCGGGGGTAGTGCTTGGGTTTCCGCCTGCTCCCTTTTCCCCTGCTTTACCTAATTCATCTTCACTTTCTTTTGTTTGGTTCGTATTGCTTTGAGAGGAACAAGTGCTGCTCCCTGGATTCATGATCAAACTCTCCCGAAGATCACGACTTGTGACTGCTATTAAAGATCGTATCAAAGGGCACATCGTGTTCGGATTCAGTAACCTGCTTTAGAAGTACCGGTCCAGTAAAAAGGCTTTCCCTGCAGGGCCGTTTTATCCTACTTTTCGGACCCATTTTCCGCCTTACCTACACATACTGCCCTTGTTCTTATACGTACTTGGCCATCCTCAGGAGGATGCATACTCGATTTGGTCGAGTCTACTGATTGGGATGAGGATTGTAGTGTGTGTATAGGTTAGTTGGAGGTTTTAGTTATAGTGAGTCACACTGTCACCCTCCCTTCGACATTGTAGTTGCAGTCACTGTCCCTCTTCTGCGTCCCCCTCGCAACAGAAAGGTTAGATCTAAAAACAAAACAAACAGTAAACTCCGTGGTCTTAGTCCGCAAGGGAACTATACCGACCGAGCGAACGCCGCTTGTCGGCGAAGTTTTAGTGCCAACTTTTGCGGATAGAAGGTGTCGCGTGGTCAGCGCAACGAATCCCCACTGCCGTTAATTTCTGTTTTCTAGACCGGAACCGCTATTTCCTTGAAATAGCTCCTCAGTTATTCTCACGAGGCTGAGTGGACCACGTTCCAGACCTACTACTTCTCACAAAATCTGGTAGCTCCGGGAATGAAACCCAGACCTCTGGATGTGTATTCAGGAACCCTGACCACTAGACCACAGAGGAGGTCTTAAAACACGACCCTTAATTGTGTCGGTGTGCGTTTTCCGTCAGATAACTTAAGAAGTACTGGAGTAAGTTTTTTCATTGTTTTAGTTTCTTAGATTGGGGTGAGACTTGAGTCAACTTTGTACGTCGGCCACTAATTGGCCTATTGTACCAGCCTCGGATAATAGATGAGTGTGGAGCAGTCGGTGGAATAAGATTTAGCAGGAGAAACCGAAATACTCGGAGAAAACCTGCCCCAGTTCCACTTTGTCCACAACAAATCACACTTGACCTGGGCCCGAACCCGGGCCGCTGCGGTGGGAACTTGGCGGCTAACTACCTGAGCTAGTAGTACAAGTTACTCTGCGCCAGTTGTTGTAGACTCTCGTAGGGAATAACGTATTGTGTCTGCCTGTACCGATAACCTGTCTTCCGGATACCGGAGGGAGCTGTTCTGTGCAGTCAGTGGGTCAGGAATGCAGTATTCATGCGGAGTGGGGTGGGTCATGTGTTCGTTACGGTAATTATAAATGCTTAAACGCGAAGAAGACAGTTTGCGCCGAATCGCTTGGCGAAAAAGCAGGGAGTGTTGGAAAGACCATGAGGTGAGCGGGTCGTAGATGAGATACGCGTTCAAAAATCTTCTTTTTCTTTCACGGATTAGACCCTGTGGCCTGTTTCCCATTTCAGAATTAATCTGAAAACCTTATTAATCTAATATAAAGTCATTAGGACTCCTTGGATGGTGCATCATCCCGTCGCAAAGCCGCTAGCCACATAGATCAACATATCAAGCACAGAAAGGTGGGATTCAAACCCATAGTCCCGGTAATCGAGGGGTCAAAAATATTTCGCGCCGCATACCGCACTGATACTGTGGTCGGCGTATTCATATTGCTCCTCGATCTGTCGAAGTGAATACTCGGATTGTGTTTTTAAGTATGGCATGACCACTTCTAACATCCCTGCCTACTCATATGTCAGTATCATCTTTACGTCTCATTCGGCGCGCTATAACCACCGCAGCATTATAAATTAGTTGGCTGTTAATGGTTAGAGTTCCTGGCTACAGATCCAGAGGTTCCGGGTTCGATTCCCGGCGCTACAGGATTTTCTGAGAAGTAGTGGGTCTGGAAAGGGATCCACTCAGCCTCGCGAAGATAATTGAGGAGCTCTCGGTCTAGAAAACCGAGATTAACGGCCGTGGAGATCCGTTCCGCTGACATCGTGACACCCTCTATCCGCAAAAGTTGGCACTAACTTCGCCGACAAGCGGCGGTCGCTCGGTCGGTATAGTTCGCTTGCGGACTACAGGCCACAGAGTTTTTTTTAGTTCTATCTATTATATATCCATCTATCTCAGAATGAACAATGATTATTTCCCTATTTCGTCTTCTGAATGGAGATGTTATGTGTTTCCTATGAGGTACTGACTGGAATCTTAAATATTATTTAGATGAATTTCAGTCTTGTAAGAGTTGAGCGACGTGAAGAGGCACGTACTGCGAGGTCTTCATGGCCCACCGCTCAGTAAGTAGGCGTTCCGCTACGCATGTGCTGCTGGGTGAGTGATATTTTCTGTGACTTCAGTTACTTACAGAATTAACCGTTAGCTATGCTTTCCACATAGGCCTGACCTTTACTCATACACGATGTACTTCATGTGTCAATTTTAGGCAGTGCTTGGCACGCCCAGTGTTTAGCCGGCTTATTACTGAACCATGCGTACACGAAGTCTCAATTAAATATAGAAGTGATTTCCGCATTTTTATGTTCGATAGAATATTTTACCCTCCTAGTTATTGGCACGCTTGAGATGGTTGGGTGTTGGTTTCTCGCCAGTTTTATGTTTCACGTAGGAGTTCTGTAAGGGCCGCGCCATAGCGCAAGCGGTTAGTCGCTGGCTTCCCACACGGCGGCCCGGGTTCGATCCCGGAGTTTGGTCAAGTGGGATTTGTGGTGGACAAAGTGGCGCTGGTGCAGGTTTTCTCCGAGTACTTCGGTTTCCCCTGCCAATCTTCATTCCACCAATTGCTCCACAATCACCCTCACCTGTCATCTGGGGCTGGTACAATAGGCCAGAAGTGGCCGCAGTACAAGGGACTTAGTCCCTGAACCAGCGATCAAATCCCGTTGGAATTATAAGAGAAAATAATTACTTGCTACTTCGCATGTACGAGTAGCCCGCCGTCTTGTTTGAATCATTAAATACACGGGCTGGACCATCGATCAAATCCCAGTGGAATTATAAGATACAATAATTACCTGCTACTGCGCATGTACGATTATCCCGCCGTCTTGTTTGAATCATTAAATACACGGGCTGGACCATCGATCAAATCCCAGTGGAATTATAAGATAAAATAATTACCTGCTACTGCGCATGTACGATTATCCCGCCGTCTTATTTGAATCATTGAATACACAGGCTGGACCAACGGTCAAATCCCGGTGGAATTATAAGAGAAAATAATTACCTGCTACTGCGCATGTGCGAGTAGCCCGCCGTCTTGTTCGAATCATAGAGTACACTGGCTGGACCGACGATCAAATCCCCGTGGAATTATAAGAGAAAATAATTGCCTGCTACTGCGCATGTGCGAGTAGCCCGCCGTCTTGTTCGAATCATAGAGTACACTGGCTGGACCGACGATCAAATCCCCGTGGAATTATAAGAGAAAATAATTGCCTGCTACTGCGCATGTGCGAGTAGCCCGCCGTCTTGTTCGAATCATAGAGTACACTGGCTGGACCGACGATCAAATCCCCGTGGAATTATAAGAGAAAATAATTGCCTGCTACTGCGCATGTGCGAGTAGCCCGCCGTCTTGTTCGAATCATAGAGTAGTACATTTTAACCGTGGGTCATCAGTACTGCAAGATAAAGAGACAAGTGGATTGAGTTAGAACCGCTCGCAGAGACGGGTTACACCACTTGACTTTCAGCAACATGTAACGAATTTTAACTTCTTTTTTAATGCTGTGTAGTGTGACCTACTTTCTGGACAAAAGCTTGATCCAGATAGGCCTGCAGTTATTTTCTTAGAAATATTTGTATTTTAATTTACTATTCCTTCCGGTTTCATCCGTCAGGTGTACTCTGTTTAATATCAGTTCTTCAGGTTTTCGAGGGGCCTGTATTACATATCGATGACGTATCTACTACCGAAGTTATGATTATAAATGAATTAGCTGTAATCGGATTTATGCCAGACCGGCTGCCAGTGTACAGTCGTTTTAAAACATAACAGAGTTGGTAGAATGCCATGAACTGATGTTGTCCGTATTCTTTTACCTCTGAAACTATTCTTTTTTCTAGAAAATTTGTTATACTAGGGTCACGACAAAATAGGATGGTATTGATATGATTGATCTGGCTCAAGATAGGGACCAGTGGAGGGCTCTTGTGAACACGGTAATGAACCTTCGAGTTCCATAAAATTCTGAAGTTCTTGAGTAGCTGCACAATTGGCGACTCCTCAAGAAGGGCTCAGCTCCATGAGTGAGTGAATGAGTAAGGGCCAGTTTTAGGTTTCCACGACGGTAGTCGCTAAATAAAATGTTTTCTTCTGGAATATGACGCCGTGTAGTCTGCAAGAATTTCACTGACATTTAGGAGAGACGAACTACCTTCGCCTTGCGTTTCCTCGTTTGCTGTGCTTATTCTTCTTTCGACACGTCGGCAGACCTCTTCCAATCTCTCTCTCTCTCTCCCTCTCTTCTTTTCGCCCACTTTAGAGTAAAGCGTAACCTTGAAACGCTTCGTTTCACTTCAGTTTCTTAATCCTTGGACGGGGGATCAGCCCTTTGCAAGGCCACTACCTACACACAGGACGAAACAAACACAGAATAAACGCAGACATTCATGCCTTGAGTGTGATTCGAACCCACGTGAACTCCGGTGTTCCAGCGGGCGAAAAGAGAGGAGCCTTTGACCGCGCGGACGCTGTAATCAGCTTTCCAAGTTAGCGGCGTCAGAAAGCCGGTACTTTTCAATGCCGGACGAATTTGATGTTCGTGCATTCGGTTCGGACTGTGTTATTTAAAGTTCACGGTAAATTGATAAGGTTAAGAGTACAGTAAGCCCACGCTTAACGTTGTTTCATCATTACGTGGATAGTGTTTTCATACCTAGGCGCCACAGAACGTGGTGTTAATTCCTTATAACGTCGAAGTTCATCCCAAAGTTTAATAAAGCGGTCGAAGAAGAGGGTTACTCACCCGAACACGTGTTTAATGTTGACGAGACCGTGCTGCCTACCACCTCTTCGCTCGCTTCACCTTAACCATCGGCGAACACATTCTGTCTATCTGTCTACCTCTCTATCTTTCTATCTCTCTCTGTCTGTCTGTCTATCTATCTACCTCTCTATCTTTCTTGCTTTCTATCTGTCTGTCTGCCTGTCTATTTATCTGTTTGTCTATCTGTCTGCCTGCCTGCCTGTCTGCCTGTCTATCGATCTGTCTATCTAGCTGACTGTATAGCTCTCTATCTATCTGTCTGTCTGTCTAGCTGTATATGGGTATATGTGGCTCTACAGCCCTTGTGGACCTTGGTCGCTTTTTCAGTTTGTTAATCTATGCACAGCGTGTAGGACTCTCTTGGACAGGGGATCAGCCAGTCACAAGACCATTACCAACACACAGAACAACACAAACACAAATTAAACGCACACACAGACATCCATGCCTTGAGTGGAATTCGACCCCACGACCCCAGTGTTCGAGCGAGCGAAAACGGCCACTATGATCGGCCCGTGAACACCTTACATCATACTGAATGTTAAGCAGACATTATTGTCGTTTGTAATTGCATGAATTTATAGCCAAGAATATACAAGTATTTCAGTCACGTCCGTGTTGCCTGTATTGTAAGGCTGAGGAACGTAACCTACTTATTTCTGAAACTTCTTATGGCAAAAATGGATCCGCTTAACGCGGCCTTATGTATGCAGAAGCAAAGAAGAAACTGTCTTGATGACTCAATTCGGAATCAAGTTTGTATCCTACTTTTCTTCCTTAAGGAAAAAATAGGTTTATGGAATCCCGAGGCTTTTTTTATGCCCCCCCCCCCGCCAATTCACCTTTTGAACCAGTTGACCGATTTCCACTCAACTTGGTTTGAACGTCATGCGATTAAAAACCATCCAGACATAATTTCCTGCAGTCATTAATAACAACATGAGGACGTGCTAAAATGTTTTTTGGCTCTAATTCCGATGCGGATTGCAGACAAACCGTTAGAACTATGCGTGTGAAATTTGATAGGTGGAATATTGTTTGTACGCCAACAATTAAAAAGATGGCGACAATGCGCAACTTAGATGTTATTTTCGATAAATGCAATGTAGGCAGAATGTGCACTTACAAACAAAAGATTCCGTGACCTCTAGTCCGCAAGCGAACTATACCCGACCGAGCGACCGCCGCTTGTCGGCGAAGTTAGTGCCAACTTTTGCGGATAGAGGGTGTGGCGTGGTTAGAGGAACGGATACCCACGGCCGTTGATCTCGGTTTTCTAAACCGGAGCCGCTACTTTTCCATTCAAGTTGCTCCTCAATTATCCTCACGAGGCTGAGTGGACTCCGTTCCAGACCCACTGCTTCTCAGAAAATCTGGTAGCACCAGGAATCGAACCCGGTCTTCTGGATCTGTAGCCAGGAAATCTGACCACTAGACCATAGACTGAACAGAAATTAATAATAATAATAATAATAATAATAATAATAATAATAATAATAATAGCGATAGTAACAGGTTTGCAGGATTAGACCTCTATATAACAGTAAAGTAGGCTTTATGAAGGACTTGAGTTTCTCACACCGGTCGTTATGAAATATTCTGTCTTCTTGGATATAACGCCGTGAATGCCATTGAAAGTCATCTGACGTTTCGGAAGAACTTATCGCCTCCATCTTCAGGGTTGAAAAATAAACTAAACAAAAAACCAGCAGGTAGTAGGCAGAGATTTATGAGTCCTGCCCACAATGCGTTGCTTCTATTTTTCGTTTCTGTTCAATCTCAGTAATATTTGTGCTTCTGCGATGGACCTGTCCTCTGAGTCTCAGATGCAGAACTATGCAAGTTGATCTCTGTTTCGGAAGGGAATCTTTTTTTTTTTTTTTTTGAGAATACCTCGTTTGCAGACGAGTGACCTCATCTACTAAGTGATAGCTACAGGAACAAACGAACGGACAAACTGAGTAAAAAGACAGATGACTCGAGAATATCAGGAAAACGATAAGAAAAATAAAAATAAAAATTAATAAAATAAAGCATATGTTATTTACATATACTATTTATTTGTTTGTCTTTCTGTCTTTTTCTGTTCGTTGCTGTCGCTTTTGTTTGTATATCTGTGAACCTAAATTCAGCTCAGAAATTTAAATTGATGAAATTAGGTGTTTAAAATTAAAATCATTTTAGTTTTCAGCCCCCTGCATCACTGACTCTTCTTCTTCTTCTTCTTTCCCTTCACGGCCCTTTTAGTTTAGCCTTCCTCCGGACCGCCCGGCGTTCGATTCCCGGCAGTGCTAGATTTTTTCTCTTCTCCACAGCATCCAGACTGACTCCGAGACTCACCCAGCCTCCTATCCAATGGGTACCGGGGGTAAAGCGGCAGGAGACTGAAGCTGACCACTCACCTCCATCTTGTACCAAGTTCAAGAAAGGGCAAGCTATACCTTTACGTCCCTATATGTCTTAATTGCAAAGTGTTTAAGTAATTAATCAGAGGTACAGCTTTACCTTTACATATTCTCCGTCCTACGTTGACTACTTGCATATAATTTTATTTTTACTGATTTTTGCTTCCAAATTATTGTCGTAAAAATATGTCTTCCATGAGATTTTAACGGGAAATTAAAAAAAAATTAGTATACTCCTAAATTGATCAGTTATACTGAATCAATTTCTTCTACCTTTATGAATTAGGCCGTCTGGTCTACTCCCATTCACAATTAATTCAAATGTTATAAATCTCATAGACTGTCGATAGGACTTTCTGGACGGGTGATGAGCCCGTCGCAAGGCCGCTACCTACACACCGAACAACACAAGCAGAGAATAAACGCATACATCCATTCCACTGTATCAGGTGCTGCATGTCCGTCGTGTAAACCACGCAAGAAACCATGAATACATTTACTAAAATATTTGCTGAATATAAATATTATATCTTGTGATCGACAGAAATGAAATTAAGTTAATTGGTCTCGTGTATTATATCGTCTGTGAGTACAGATTATTATTAGAAAACAGGACATAAGTAGGTTGCCAAGCAGTTGAAAAAAATAGACTAGGAAGAGAATCACACAAGCTTTTGTTTCTTGGAAATGTTCCAGTCGAACTACAGAAAGCATTATCTTCAGACATCCACACAGAGTTTGAGATCTGCAAAACCGTACGCAAATCCATTGACCCGAAGAAATAATGTATGTCATAATTATCAAGATAATATATTTTTTATTATCTTAAATAATTGAAGGTCTGATTTCTGATAAGGAATTAGAAATAATAACATGAATATTGGCTGCTTGGAATTCTACTTTGTTCTCTTTGTGTGAAAATATTAGAATCATAATCTGTTTACATAAATTTCAGTATATAATATATGAAGCTTTTTTAGCACTGTTTGAAACATGTCTTAACGCCCCCTGTGGGCTAGTGGTCAGCGTTCCTGGCTACACATTCAGAGGTCCGGGTTCCATTCCCGTCCCAACCAGATTTTTTTCTGAGAAGTGGTGGGTCTGGAACGGGGTCCACTATTAAAATTGGTTCACGCAGTCATAAGCATGATTCCTTTACATTTTTTATAGAATATAGAAATAATCTATGTTCTCACAGCGGTGGTTACGGGTACTTCTGACTTCTGGGATATAACGCTATGTATTCTGTTGAAAGTCAGCTGACGTGTCGCCTTTATCTTCCACATTCAAGAAGAAGCCAAACAAGGAACTAGTATCTAGCAGAACTCTGCTTGCTTCTTCCATCGGTAGACTTTCAGCGGAATGCATGGCGCTGTTACCCAGAAGATAAAACTCTTCAGGATACAGGAAGTTGGTCGGAGAGGCCCGGTGATTAAGTGAGAGATAATGAGAATGTTCATCACTCTCCGGAGACATTATCACCTTTTTGCTATCACCATTAAGTAGAATGATGTCACTAGTCGGACACAGCTCCTGTTATCAATCATTAGAAGAGTTCTTACTCTGGTGAGAATTACCTTTACACTTTTTGTCCATTCTGCTTATCCCGCTCCTGGTGTGTGTTTTCCTTTCCTAACACCGAGATTAAGTTAACTTTAACCATGTTCAGTGCCGGAAGTTTCAACTGCGAACAGTTGGTAATGGTGGGCTAAGTATCGGCGATTAGTGGACCGGTTCATTTTGATAAGTTACAGCGCTTCTCAGGAAATGATGATCACTTACCACAAGATCGTTCTTGTGTTCTGATGTCAGCCGTTTTGAAAATACAAGTAAATACTCTATGATAGTTTTTAGTAAGGCACAGGGAAGGCCAAGTCGTAGGTGGGTGGACAATTTTAACATGGATCTTATATAGGATGACCGCCCCTGTGGGCTAGTGGTCTGCGTTCCTGGCTACAGATCCAGAGGTCCGGGTTCTATTCCCGACGCTACCAGATTTTCTCAATAGTGGGTCTGGAACGGGGTCCACTCAGCCTCCTGATGATAATTGAGTTATTTCAAGGAAATAGCGGCTACGGTCTAGAAAACCGAAATAAACGGCCGTGGGGATTCGTTGCGCTGACCATGCGACAGCCTCTATCCGCTAAAGTTGGCACTAAACTTCGCCGACAAGCTGCGGTCGCTCGGTCGGTATAAGATGGGATGGTATTGATTGGATTGATATGGCGTAGGATAGGGACCAGTGGAGGGCTCTTGTGAACACGGTAATGAACCTTCCTAGTCCATAAAAAGCTGGAAAATTCTTGAGTAGCTGCAGAAATGGAGGCTCCTCAAGAAGGGCTCAGCTCCATGAGTGAGTAAGTAAGTTTTTAGTACGACTGTTGAAGCGGTCCNTGGGTAATACCATCCTCTTTCTAATCTCAAATTTGGGGCATAACACTCTCTGTAGGATTTGAGGTTCTCACAGCTGTTGTTACGAGAAGTTTGCCTTCTGCGATATAGCGCCGTGTAGTAAATTGAATGTCAGATGTATCCCCTGTTTTCCCTATATTGGTCAATGTTTACATAATTCCGTGGTCTGTAGTCCGCAAGCGAGATATACCGACCGAGCGACCGCCGCTTGTCGGCGAAGTTAATGCCAACACTAGCGGATAGAGTGCGTTGCGTGGTCAGCTCAGTGAATCCCCACGGCCGTTAATCTCGATTTACATATGGATATATTTTATGTCAGTTTTTTACATATTAGTCCAATGTCCTTGTGCTTCTCGTAGCTGTAATATTAAAATGTGGTTATGATATTTCTTGTTAGTTAAGGTGCCTGCCTTTGTTATAGTTCATGATTATAAAATGATGTATTTTTCGTGGTATATGCTCACATTTTGTTGCAGTCTATTGTGTAAATCGCTGTGGATAATATTTATTTTATTCCTGTCAGCACAGCACTGTTTCCAGCATAGAGTTTACTGTCGAGGCGGACATGTTTCGACACATGCATGCCGTCTTCAGGTCCTGTTTTAGTTGCAATATTACGGTATTTTTTTTATTGCTAGTGGGGTGGGACTAAGTCCCTTGTACTGCGGCCACTTCTGGCCTATTGTACCAGTCGCAGATGATAGTTGAGGGTGATTGTGGAGCAATTGGTGGAATGAAGATTGGCAGGGGAAACCGAAGTACTCGGAGAAAACCTGCCCCAGCGCCACTTTGTCCACCACAAGTCCCACTTGACCAGACCCGGGATCGAACCCGGGCCGCCGCGGTGGGAAGCCAGAGACTAACCGCTTGAGCTATGGGGCGGCCAATATTACGGTAAGTGCGTGATAGAATAATTGTAACTAAACCGGATCAGGAGTTGACACACGTGCCGTCCTGGACAGTAAAATCTACATGCCGGAAATTGTGTTGTGTTAACAGGAGTTTAATGAATATTATTGTGCTATGTAGTAGTAGTGTCTGCAGTCGTGTTTTGTCGTTGTGGATTGTTTTACGACATTCTTCTCAGATATGATCTTATATTGATGAGCTTTGGGCGTTACATTTCTTTGAAGAATGCCTTCTTCTGGATGTGGCGCCGTGTAGATCTTCTGTGGAGATGTACAAGGTCTACACGGCGCCACATCCCAGAAGAAGGCATTCTTCATAGTCACCGCCGTGAAAACATCAAATCTTACGTTACGTTTCCTTATTTGCGTAAAACTTCTTTACGGTCGGTGGATATATGCTATTGGAAGATAGTAATGTATTTTATGTCATGTTATAATGTAGGTTTATTGCCGTATGTTTCGTTGTTTTTCTAAAGTTCATGTAGGTGTGATCTTACGTCGGTGGGCGCTGTGTTTGTGGAGAGTGGTCGTGTGGAAATGGTGCTGCTGTTTCGGAGGAAGGACCCGTTACTCTTGAGTCTGCTTGAGCCGAGACAGTTATGTTCGAAATTTGCCGTATTGTTGAGCCTGAGCTTCTGATGTTACGTAGAAAAGAGGCGCTGTTGAGCCGGAGGGATTGCGCCTATTGTTGAGGTCGCTTGAGCATCAGATATTGCTTAGGAAGAAGACGTTATTCTTGACGCTAATTGAGCGGAAATATTACAAAGGAAAGAGACAGCTTGAATATTTGCATGGGGCATAATGTATTACGCAACACGGATGTTAACAACTAGCGCTCTCCCACGCATCGGACTGAACAATGATTGTATCTCGCCTTGCAGTGGAACAATGCTTTCATTGTGTTTTCTTTGTGGTATTACCTGGTTCCCATTACCTTCGTTGGCATCTGAGAAAATTTGTTTTGTCTTTTTCTCTACTGGAATATTGGACAACCAGCAAGGAACCGGAACGGGTCCAACTGCCTGTTCTGAGATCGACGTGTGGGGTTCTCCTCTCTACGGGGACCGGAGAACTGCCATTGTCCCAGCCGAGATTCGATTCAGCCCCCTCCCGATTAAAAGTCAGAAACGTTATCGCTTCAGCCAGTTTGCTCGGCGTACGAATTGTTGTAATTTCTACTACTACTACTACTACTACTACTACTACTACTACTACTACTGCTGCTGCTGCTGCTGCTGCTGCTATCACCACCAACATGACTGCACTAACCCTCGCTAATCCGGTTACAGTTAATCCGAATTTCGGATAATCCGGATCGAAATATGAAAAATTAAAAATTCTGTTCACAGTTGAGTGCATACTTTAAAAAGACATATGGGATTTAGAAGGGAGGGCACGCAGTAGCGTAGTTTGTTTAGGCATTATGCTACAAGCCGGAAGGTCAGGGGTTCAAGTCCCGATAAGGTCATTGGATTATTTTTTCAATTGACCTAATCCTTCCAATCGCACTATGGCCCTGGGGTATACTCAGCCTCTAACAGAAATGAGTACCAGGAATGTTTTTTGGGGTAAAGGTAGGCCGGCGCGTAAGGCTGACAGCATTGCCGCCATCTGTGATCCGATTGTTCAGAAAATGTGGGAACCTCAACGTCTCACAACTCTATGGGCCTCCACGGCCTGTTACAGGGAAACCTTTACTTACTTTTTACTTTTTTATGGGATTTAGAAGCAAGAGGACTTTCAGACTATGTTGAGGGCAGCTGGAGAGACTGAATCCACGCAAGAAAATATCCAAGATTGGCTTTTGCTGGATGAAGGAGACCCTGGATTTCAACTTCTGACAGAGGAAGAAAGTTCTGCAGTGACATATTTTTGTATTTATTTTCATCAACACTTACTCACTCATGGAGCTGAGCCCTTTTTGAGGATCCGCCAATTCTGCAGCTACGCAAGAATTTCCCAGCATTTTATGGAACCCGAAGGTTCATTGCCATGTTCACAAGAGCCATCCACTGGTCCTTATCCTACGCCATATCAATCCAATCCATGCCATCCCATCCTATCTCTCCAAAATCCATTTAATATTTCCCACCCACCTACGCCTTGGTCTTTCCAATGGTCTTTTTACTTCTGGCTTTCCCACCAATATCCTACATACATTCCTGTTCTCCCCAATTCGTGCTACATGCCCTGCTCATCCTCCTTGACTTGATCATTGTAATTATACAGGTACAAGTTATGGAGCTCCTCATTATGCAGTTTTCTCCAACCTCCTGTCAATTCAGTTCATCAACACTATCTATATTATAAAATATTATATTTCTAAGTTTTATTTTTATTTCTTTTAGGGATATCTTTTGCTTCATTAGTCAGGATTATCGGTTCATCATAATGACCGTCCCCCACACATTAATCCGTATTAGCGAAGCTTTACTGTACCGCTAATGTTGGGACTGTTTCCCGCTATTCGAACTTGAGGTTAAGCTCTGAAACAGTGTTGTATCGCTCAGTCGGGCAAGGTGCACCCTGCAACGAAACGGCTGTGGTCGATGTCCTATTCCCCCGCTGCGGCCTACATGAGAGCGTAAAGGTCATCTGTGTGGACTTCCTAGTTAGTAGAACCGGCTGCAAGAAGAGGCGTCTAGTCGCCTTACCTCAGCACCCCACGCGCAACTTTCGACTCCTGCCTGCTATGTACTAATAAGGTCATCTCTCGTGATCAGAACTCTTGTGTTCATGTCTGATAACTTTGCGTAAACACCATGGGTACCAACGCAACGCTGAACATGTTTCGGATTACAAAAATGTACGGAGTTTGATTTGAGGCCCCCACAGCTGTGACCATTAAGAATACTTTCCTCTAGGATATAACGTCGTGTAGTTCGCCGACGTTTCGGAAGAACGCACAGCCATCGTCGTTACGTTCTATGTAACATTTAATGTCCCTATGCTTAATTAATGGCCACGCCATGAAGACATACAAGGGAGAGTCAGTAAAGAAGTCACAAATGGAAGTAAAACATCTCTAATGGACGTAATAGGTTTTCTATGTGTATCAATAGGTAGCAGCACAGTCCCGCTTCATGACAGTCTAGGTAGCAGTCGCGCGTGCGCATGTTCAGAGGCTGGTTTCAGTAGTCAAAATGGCGACCGTGCTTGATAATTATAATTGTACCGAAGAGCAGCGTTGTATTAGTTTTTTTGGGGGGGGAAGAGGCAGAAGAACTCAATGCAAGGGTTATTCATAAAGAAATGTTTCCTTAAAGCTGTTCACAACACGGTCGAGAAGAACGTTCTAAAGTCGCAGATGATGAAACGGAGTTGAGGAAGTGGCTGAGATGACAACCAAAATACTTCTGTGATGCGGGTTTCGACGCACTGGTAAAGAGATGGGATATGTCGAGAAATAAAATATTTTTCCCCAGGTTTGAATGTCATATGAGCTACTTCAATAAGGATAACCTGTGTCCTAGCCGAAATACCAGCCAGTCGACTCCCGTATCAAAGTCGCGTTACCACTTCAGCCAGCTTGCTTGGTCGTAAACCTTTGCAATTAATCTGTGCTTCATAACAAGTCATCTGAGTTTTCACTGGAGTATTAAGATCATGGCAAAACTATTGATTACTTCGGACAGCTCAGTCAGTATATCAAGGGGCTGTGGGATGGACGGCTTGGGTTCTATTCCCGGCATGGGCAAGAGTTTTTTCTATTCCACAGTGTCCGGCTCTGGGGCCCACCCAGCCTCCTATCCACTGGGTACCTAGGGCTCTTTCCCCGGGGGTAAATCGTCCAGGGCATGAAGCTGACCACTCACCAGAGATCAGATTGATGGAGCTATATCTCCTCTCCATCGTACCTCTTCATGGCATGGTGCATGATTAATTATTCACAAGGACAGCTTTACTCTATGCAGATAAATGTCTTCTGGGATGTTTGCCATGTAGTCTTGTAAAATTTTATCGATGTTTCAGAGAAAGGTTATGCCACTGTCCTCAGGGCATATGTATGTCAACTCCTTCTAGACTACACCGCGATACATTCCAGAAGTCAGTTAACTTCATAGTCGGGCCGCGACATAGCACAAGCGGTTAGTCGCTGGCCCGGGTTCAATCCCGGGTCCGGTTAAGTGGGGTTTGTGGTGGACAAAGTGACGCTAGGGCAGGTTTTCTTCGAGTACTTCGGTTTCCCCTGCCAATCTTCATTCCACCAATTGATCCACAGTCGCCCACACGTATCATCTGGGGCTGATACAATAGGTCAGAAATGGCCGCAGTACAAGGGACTTAGTCCCACCCCACTAGCAATTAAAAAAACTTCATAGTCACCAACGTGAGAAGCTCGAACCTCACAGGAAACTGTATAATTGTTACAGATACTACAGAATCTTGGCAAGGTAGACCGGACAGCAGATGACATCTTTGATGAGCATCTCACGAACTTCACAAGACAGCAGAATGCTGCTAATCGGCTGCAAAAGGAATTCAATAACTACATTCGGTGCATACGAGGTAAGGACCTTGCAAGTGAATCTGCTGAAAACAAATGAAAATCACCCACAAGAAATTTATGTCTGTTAATAAAATTCATTTATAATCCGGACTAACACAATGGAACCTCCTTCTAGAGAAACATGTAAAATAAAATTAAGTTGAAGTAACTCGAGCAATGAGAGTCAGTAAAGACATTGTGTATAGTTTGTTCTACATTATTGACATTAACTTCAACTTTGACTTTGAAAATAAATCAGTTGTTGTTTGCTGAATGCCAAGCAACATCCAAATCTCTATGAACAATAAGAAGTATTTTGACATTTTGCATTTGTGTTCCTAGTGTGTGTAAGTAAGTAAAGTAAAGCTATCCCTGTACCAGGCCGTGAAGGCCCATAGGGTTGTGAGACGTTGAGGGTCCCACATTTTCTAGACAATCGGCTCACAGATGGCGGTAAGGTTGTCAGCCCTACGCACCGGCCGCCCGTTACTCACAGGAAGATTCCTGGTACTCATTTCTATTAGAGGCTGAGTCGACCCCAGGCCGATACTGAGGCTGGAAGAATTAGGTCAATTGAAAAAATCCAGTGACCTCATTGGGACTTGAGCCCGCGGCCTTCCGGCTTGTAGCGTAGCCCCTCAACCAGCTAATTCCCTGAAGATACCACCCGTGCAGTTTTATTTAGGGAGATGGTCTACATCAATTAGTGAAATGCGATCAGAATTGTTGGAGACGTTTTTGGGAATGTTTTGGGACCCATCTGAGTGGCCCCTATTCTTGGAGTTAGCATGTTTGTATTCACCATGCACTGACCTGTGATGGATAAAGTCTTAATATCAAACATGAATAAAATTTGCCCCAACATTCAGATGCTATCAAGGCACATATACACTGCGTACCTCGGTAGGTATAGTCTGCTTGTGGACTAAAACCACGAGTTTTTTTTTATTATTAATTTCCACCCTTCCTCCGCATAGGTCTGAGAGCTTTAAATATTTTGCGTCATAATTTTACTGATATTTAAGCAGAATGGAAAACCATAATCTTCCTAAGTGCATGATGGTTTAAGGCTTTACAAATTTGTCACAAAATTTCCTTACACAATTAAATCCGTGGCCTGTAGTCCGCAAGCGAAGTCTATTGACCGAGCGACCGCCGCTTGTCGGCGAAGTTAGTGCCAACTTTAGCGGATAGAGGATGTCGCGTGGTCAGCGCAACGGATCCCCACGACCGTTAATTTCGGTTTTCTAGACCGGAGCCGCTATTTCCTTGAAATAGCTCCTCAGTTATCCTCACGCGGCTGAGTGGACCACGTTCCCGACCCACTACTTCTCAGAAAATCTGGTAGACCCGGGAATCGAACTCGGGATCCCTGGATCTGTAACCAGGAACTCTGACCCCTCTTATTTAAAATTAAAAAAATTATGGATCCTTTGGACAAGTGATTGTGAAAATTGCACCTCAGGTAGGCAAATGGAGAGTGTGTGTCATGTTGCGTCACGTAATAAAGAGTATTGTGATGATACTGAATGGTTTTTCAGGAATCAGTGGCCTAGTTTAAGTTTATCTTGACAGTGCTTTAGAGAGAGAGCGAAACCATAACAAATCAGTATGCTATATATGTTCCAAATTCAAGGTACACCCAGTGCCATATATAATTTAGCTGATATTAAGAAAATCATATTAAGCCTTATGGGCTCTCACTTCAGACCTATATAAAGTAAAATTTTCCATTTGTATTTACCAATACTAGACTGTAATATTATTATGGTTCTTGTGTAGGACACTAGTGAAAGCAATTCATATTCATAATCATGTGGACAATAGTCATAAATTTATGATGAGGATATATTTGTAATGTAAAACTGACATGAAACAGAATGACACGAATAAATTGTACTGTGGTCTGCAATGCCGTGCAATCATCCCATTAACTTCATATTTTATAACAAAGAGAAAAGAAAAGTGCCAACTCTTGCATGTGATTGGTACACTGACCCACCTGCTCTCCAGTGATGCAAAGCATGTATGGCCAAGTGCCATTCCGTTTTGTGTTCTATATATACTACCAGCCTATGTTATCCCACTTGTGCAGTGCAGTGTTGCTGCTACAGGACCGGTAATCTTAAACATCATATAAGCTCTTAACAAATTCTTCCTTAGCAATCGGACATGTCACCATGGAGCTAGTATCTAATGTGTCAGAGACAGTTTCCGAAACATTGGATTAGGTCTGTGACAAAGCTCAAGGAGTTTTGCTTAGTAGTGGGTGGAGTCCAACTGGGTCCAATCAGCACGGCAGCCGCTGATTGGGGTATTGTAGCCTGCCTCGGCTGATTATGATGATGGAGAATTCGGTGGAATGAAGATTAGGAGGGGAAACCAAAGTACTCAGAGAAAACCCTCCCCAGCACCACTTTTTCTACCACAAATCCCACTTTACCAGACCCAGGATTGAACCTGAGCCGCCGCCGTGGGAAACCAGCGACTAACCGCTTGAGCTATGGCCCAGCCCTGCTCAGGGTGTTAGCTGTCAGCTTCCCACTGCAGCAGCCTGATCCCATGTCACATCATATGGGATTTGTGGGGGACAAAATGGCACAGGTACACATCTCCTCTGAGTACTTTGGTTTCCCCTCCAAATTCTCGCTCCAACATCTGTTTCACACTCATCTGTCATCTGCATCATCATCCACAGCTGGTACTGTAGACCAGGTAGTGGCCAGTGTGACAAGTGTACTCATTTTCACCCCATCCTGTAAATTAAAATGCTCCATATTAACATGGCAGATCTCCTGAGAAGACTCCATTGCATACAGTACCCATGGAAGATTCAAATTATATACCATATGAGCTCTAGATATGTCAAGGAAAATACAAATTTGTGTGTTTATGCTTTATGTATAAAACTGACGCTGATCATTCTGAGCCCTTATTTATTTGGATGATTATAGATGAACCTGAAATTTAGTTCTAATTAATTCTCGGTAATTTAAATTTCAAAAGTCTTATGTTTCGATATTACTGGAAATGTATCGTGATCTATAATATCGTATTTCATCGTCTGGGACGTGCAATACGGTGTTTATGTTGAAAATTTCTAGATTCTGGCAGAAACAAGAAGTCCGGAGTTATGACATTTACGATCAGTCATAAAT